>NC_088225.1:15549827-15719827 GCF_036934945.1 Oncorhynchus masou masou | reverse complement strand
AATAAATATTTGGGTTGTGTAAATGAAGGCCTTGGAAAATGAAAAAAGTATTATTTCAAAGAACAAAGTATATTTAATTTCATTCGTTTATGTTACTGTAGGATATATGTTGCCTCTTGCTCAAGTGTGGAGTTCCTGGAACAGTGGTTATCCTTGGAAAAAGTGATCATTTGAAATAGAGCTCATGTCTCCAAGCGCTTAAAACTTTTTATCTGCATGTGACTCTTAAAAGTCAAGTACGGAGTGGGGGATGACTTCAAAAATGGCAGAGATATTTCAATTTTAAATTCATATGGAGTCAATATGACTCATTTCCAAGCAAACTGGGAACATTTCCAGAACATTAGCGAATATTCCCTTTAAGATCCAGTTAGGGTTGATAACAATCAAAAATAGTTTTATGAATGTTTTTTATATATTTATACAATTTTATGTTATAAAATAAACATCATTGTAATGTTCTCCTAACATTCACTAAAATGTTGTGAACAGCATATGGAACAACCACCACAGAACATTCTCCAAATGTTCTCATTACGTTTCCAGGTAATGTAATAACACAATGTACCAGTAAGTACCAAAATTAGTTCGATGAAATTTCCCAGAATATTTGTTAGGTTGCGGTAAATGTTCTCATAACACAAAAACTGTCCAGTCGTGCTGATGATTATACAATGTTTGTATAAAATATTCACCTGATGTTGCAAGAATTTTCCCAGAAAACATTTAGTCTGTTCTTTAAAGGTTCCCAGTATGTTTCATTAGGTTGTGGGAACAGTCTGGTGGTAACATTGTGGGGACAAGAGAGAGGTTCCCAAAACACTAAAACTGTCCAGTTGTGTTGACATTCAGATAATGTTTGTATCAGGTGCACAAAACATTCCTTTGATGATGCAACAATGTCGACAGAACAGCCTTTCTGACCTCTTTAAAGGTTTCCAGAACATTTAATTCGGCTGTTGGAACCGTGTGGATACATTACAATAAACAGGTTCTTAAAACACAAAATATGCTCAGTTGTGATGACATTCATACAATGCTTAAGTAAAGGTTTCACAGGACATTCACTGAATGTTGCAAGAACATTTTAGTGATATATTGTCACGTCGTGTGTGTAGGTGGCAGGGAAGTCAAGTGCAGGTGAATTAAACTTGGTACAATTGGAGTATTTTAATAACTTAAAACATAAACTCCAAAACTAAAGTCCATAATAAAATAAATGTGGGTACAAGAACCCGTCGCACAACAATCCATGAAACATGAACATAACAACAAACAATCTCTGACAAGGACATGAGGGGAAACAGAGGGTTAAATACACAACACTAAATGAATGGGATTGGAACCAGGTGTGTAAGAAGACTAGACAAAACCAATGGAAAATGAAATGTAGATCAATAATGGTTAGAAGACCGGTGACGTTGACTGCCGAGCACCGCCCGAACAAGGAGAGGCATCGACTTCGGTAGAAGTCGTGACATATATTCACGAAGGTTGCGCAGAACATTTCCATAATGTTGCATAATTTTCAAATAAGTCAGTTTTTATGATGTTCATGCAATATATATACAGTACCAGTCAAAAGTTTGGACACACCAAATCATTCAAGGGTTTATCTTTATTTCTACATTGTAGAATAATAGTGAAGACATCAAAAATATGAAATAACACATATGGAATCATGTAGTAACCAAAAAAGTGTTTAAAAATCAAAATATATTTGAGATTCTTCAAAGTAGCCAACCTTTGCCTTGATGACAGCTTTGCACACTCTTGGCATTCTCTCAACCAGCTTCATGAGGTAGTCACCTGGAATGCATTTCAATTAACAGGACTTCCTTGTTAAAGTTACTTAGTGGAATTCGTTCCTTCTTAATGCGTTTGAGCCAATCAGTTGTGTTGTGACAAAGTAGGGGTGGTATTCAAAAGATAGCCCTATTTGGTAAAAGACCAAGTCCATATTATGGCAAGAACAGCTCAAATAAGCAAAGAGAAATGACAGTTCATCATTACTTTAAGACATGAATGTGAATCAATCCGGAACATTTCAAGAACTTTGAAAGTTTCTCCAAGTGCAGTCACAAAAACCATCAAGCGCTATGATGAAACTGGCTCTCATGAGGACCGCCACAGGAAAGGAAGACCCAGAGTTACAGAGTTCAAGCAACAGAGACATTTCTACATCAACTGTTCAGAGGAGACTGTGTGAATCAGGTCTTCATGGTCGAATTGCTGCAAAGATACCACTACTAAAGGACACCAATAATAAGAGACTTGCTTGGGCCAAGAAACACGAGCAATGGACAATAGACCCATTGAAATCTGTCGTTTGGTCTGATGAGTCCAAATTTGAGACTGTATTTATCAAGGCACAAGGTGAGACCCAAATGCAGACACAGGAGCCAGATGGTTGGAATCTTACAATTTTTATTAAGTCAAAGGGGTAGGCAAGAGAATGCCAGGCAAAAAGGTCAAAACCAGATCAGAATCCAGGAAGTACAGAGTGGCAGACAGGCTCATGGTCAAGGCAGGCAGAATGGTCAGGCTGACTGGTACAAAGTCCAGAAACAGGCAAGGGTCAAAACTGTGAGGACTAGAAAAAAGAGAATGCAAAAAGCAGGAGAACAGTAACACCGCTGGTTGACTTGGAAACATACAAGACAAACTGGCACAGAGAGACAGGAAACACAGGGATAAATACACTGAGGAAAATAAGCGACACCTGGAGGGGGTGGAGACAATCACAAGGACAGGTGAAACAGATGAGGGCGTGACAGTATTGTAGGCTCACTACAAGGTAATACATGGCATTTTAAATGAATTCATAGGGCATTTGAAGAGTGTTTATCATACAAAGACAACCATATTTTTTACACTTAATTTGATGACAAATTGCACATTATTTCACTTGAACAACATTTAATCATACAAATACAACCATATTTTACAAGTACTATGAAGAGGATGGGAACATTTTTAACAACTCAGAAATTGTGTTCTGTCCTGATTGACTATATTAGACTGAAACCCCCCACAATACCACAGCTATCTCCTGGTGGCACATGGTTAATTATTTGGCTACAAGATTGCAGGTTCAATCCCACATTTTCTTTAACCACGTTTCCTTTAGAACAATGTTGAAATTGAGGCTCAGATATAATCTACTAAAAGTTATTGTCACGGCTTCTGCCGAAGTCGATGCCTCTCCTTGTTCGGGCGGTGTTAAGCGGTCGACGTCGCCGGTCTTCTAGCCAATGCCGATCCATTTTTCATTTTCCATTTTTCATTGTCTCGTTTTTCCACACACCTGGTTCTCATTTCCCTCATTATGTGTTGTGTATTTAACCCCCTGTTTCCCCCATGTCTTTGTGTTGTTTATCTGTTTTCATGTATGCGCACGTTAGGCTGGTTGCGCTGGGTTATGTTCAACCCATATTTTTATTTTGCGCTTGTTTGTGCCGTGTACTTTTGGTTCGCCAAATAAAAGGCTCCAGTTCGCTACCAAATATCTGGAAAATGGAAAATGGATCGGCAATGGCTAGAAGACAGGCGACGTCGACCGCCGAACACTGCCCGAACAAGGAGAGGCATCAACTTCGGCAGAAATGACAGATATTGTCTTTATTTTGCAAAAATGTATAAACCCAACAGAAATGCAGAATTTAGAATAACCATAAAAATGTAACGTTGTGTAAAAATTGACTGTTCAACTTTTCAAAAACACATCCGATATAATTCCTATTTTGAGACGCTTCCCATGGTCCCCCTGCCCTATTTTCACGATCTGAAAAGCAAACGATATCCTAGATCAGCACTCATAGTCTTGGATACTTTGTAAATAAGTACGCTGCATATAAAGAGAATGGGTGATGTGATGGTGTATAACCCAGCTACCAGTATGTCCCTGGCTTAGTCACGTCTAAGGCTAAAAAGGAAGAATGGAAATCCTGACTGACCACACTGCCATGGCTATAGTCGTGCAAAAAAGTATTTAGCCAGCCACCAATTGTGCAAGTTCTCCCACTTAAAAAGATGAGAGGCCTGTAATTTTCATCATAGGTACACTTCAACTATGACAGACAAAACGAGATAGAAAAAATCCAGAAAATCACATTGTAGGATTTTTTATGAATTTATTTGCAAATTATGGT
Organism: Oncorhynchus masou masou; assembly: GCF_036934945.1. Classification (NCBI taxonomy): domain Eukaryota; kingdom Metazoa; phylum Chordata; class Actinopteri; order Salmoniformes; family Salmonidae; genus Oncorhynchus; species Oncorhynchus masou. Next base: position 15,715,676 of record NC_088225.1, on the reverse strand, counting down.
GGAAAATGAGACAAGCACAAAGACAGGTGAAACAGATCAGGGTGTGACAATGTTGGTGCTGAGTTCAGATACACATTAAAACGAAAAAGTAATGAATAACAATGAATTAATTACCCACAATGTTCCCACCAGACTGTTCCCACAACCAAGGGAAACATTCTGGGAACCTTTAAAGAACAGACGAAATAGATTCTAGCAACGTTCTTGCAACTTCAGGTGAATGTTTCTTGCACCCTAAAAGAAACATTGTAGAATTGTCTGCACAACTGGACACTTTTTGTGTTTTTGGAACAGATCTCTTCTTATGGCCCCACAATGTTCTCACCAGATTGTTCCCACAACCTAAAAAACAATTCTGAGAACCTTTAAAGAAGAGATTAAATGCGTTCTAGGAATGTTCTTGCAACATTGGGCAAATGTTTTATACAAACATTCTAGTGTATTTTTTTGTCCTCTGTCTCCCCAGTATTGTAGGTCATACTGAGCCCTACACCAAACTGTGCTGTAAGGGTTTCTGCATAGACATCCTGAAGAAGCTGTCCCGCACCACCAAATTCTCATACGACCTCTACCTGGTCACCAACGGGAAGCACGGAAAGCTGGTCAGAGGCAGTTGGAACGGCATGATCGGAGAGGTAAGGAGATGATGGTTATTCTAACAAGCATTATAATTAGCCACCTGCTAAAAAGTTAGCATATTAAATACATTAGATTTAGCCAAAAAAATTGAAGAATAATACACAACTTTTATTTCCATTATATAGACATACCCAAAAGTAATTATTTTTCATGAGATGGCCATAAACAATAACTAGTACAGCTGCATTGTTCTAGAAATGTCTGGCACTCACCTTTCTGGTAAAAAGGTGTTATAAATTGCTGAGGTGTACCTGATTTTGAGGACAAGCTCAAGTATATAGTACAAATCTTTTGTGGGAGAATAAGGGCTTGAAATTACTGAAATGCTTTCTAAATATAGTAACAAGGAAATTATAAATTACTTACTATAAGATTTCACATTTCCTATAACTGTAAAATAAATATGATCAATTAGCTCCATTTCATATAACTGATGACAGAGCATTTTCTGCCTCCTCTGAGCTCAGAGACACCATTCAAAAGTGGTCGTGTTTCAATTCTTGACATTGGTGATTTATGTTTAGGTTTATCAGACCTCATGATAAGACCCAGATGCAGACAGTTCGAAGTAAGAGGTCAGTAATCTAGAGCAGAGTCCGTAAGGTACAGAACGGCAGCCAGGCTCAGGGTCAGGGCAGGCAGAGGTCAGTAATCTAGAGCAGAGTCCGAAAGGTACAGAACGGCAGGCAGGCTCAGGGTCAGGGCAGGCAGAGGTCAGTAATCTAGAGCAGAGTCCGAAAGGTACAGAACGGCAGGCAGGCTCAGGGTCAGGGCAGGCAGAGGTCAGTAATCTAGAGCAGAGTCCGAAAGGTACAGAACGGCAGGCAGGCTCAGGGTCAGGGCAGGCAGAGGTCAGTAATCTAGAGCAGAGTCCGAAAGGTACAGAACGGCAGGCAGGCTCAGGGTCAGGGCAGGCAGAGGTCAGTAATCTAGTGCAGAGTCTGAAAGGTACAGAACGGCAGGCAGGCTCAGGGTCAGGGCAGGCAGAGGTCAGTAATCTAGAGCAGAGTCCGAAAGGTACAGAACGGCAGGCAGGCTCAGGGTCAGGGCAGGCAGAGGTCAGTAATCTAGAGCAGAGTCTGAAAGGTACAGAACGGCAGGCAGGCTCAGGGTCAGGGCAGGCAGAGGTCAGTAATCTAGAGCAGAGTCCGAAAGGAACAGAACGGCAGGCAGGCTCAGGGTCAGGGCAGGCAGAGGTCAGTAATCTAGAGCAGAGTCTGAAAGGTACAGAACGGCAGGCAGGCTCAGGGTCAGGGCAGGCAGAGGTCAGTAATCTAGAGCAGAGTCTGAAAGGTACAGAACGGCAGGCAGGCTCAGGGTCAGGGCAGGCAGAGGTCAGTAATCTAGAGCAGAGTCCGAAAGGTACAGAACGGCAGGCAGGCTCAGGGTCAGGGCAGGCAGAGGTCAGTAATCTAGTGCAGAGTCTGAAAGGTACAGAACGGCAGGCAGGCTCAGGGTCAGGGCAGGCAGAGGTCAGTAATCTAGAGCAGAGTCCGAAAGGTACAGAACGGCAGGCAGGCTCAGGGTCAGGGCAGGCAGAGGTCAGTAATCTAGAGCAGAGTCTGAAAGGTACAGAACGGCAGGCAGGCTCAGGGTCAGGGCAGGCAGAGGTCAGTAATCTAGAGCAGAGTCTGAAAGGTACAGAACGGAAGGCAGGGTCAGGGTCAGGCAGAGGTCAGTAATCTAGAGCAGAGTCTGAAAGGTACAGAACGGCAGGCAGGCTCAGGGTCAGGGCAGGCAGAGGTCAGTAATCTAGAGCAGAGTCTGAAAGGTACAGAACGGCAGGCAGGCTCAGGGTCAGGGCAGGCAGAGGTCAGTAATCTAGATCAGAGTCCGAAAGGTACAGAACGGCAGGCAGGCTCAGGGTCAGGGTCAGGCAGAGGTCAGTAATCTAGAGCAGAGTCTGAAAGGTACAGAACGGCAGGCAGGCTCAGGGTCAGGGCAGGCAGAGGTCAGTAATCTAGAGCCGAGGTCGAAAAGTACAGAATGGCAGGCAGGCTCAGGGTCAGGGCAGGCAGAGGTCAGTAATCTAGAGCAGAGTCTGAAAGGTACAGAACGGCAGCCAGGCTCAGGGTCAGGGCAGGCAGAGGTCAGTAATCTAGAGCAGAGTCTGAAAGGTACAGAACGGCAGGCAGGCTCAGGGTCAGGGCAGGCAGAGGTCAGTAATCTAGAGCAGAGTCTGAAAGGTACAAAACGGCAGGCAGGCTCAGGGTCAGGGCAAGCAGAGGTCAGTAATCTAGAGCAGAGTCTGAAAGGTACAGAACGGCAGGCAGGCTCAGGGTCAGGGCAGGCAGAGGTCAGTAATCTAGAGCAGAGTCTGAAAGGTACAGAACGGAAGGCAGGGTCAGGGTCAGGCAGAGGTCAAATCTAGAGCAGAGTCTGAAAGGTAACAGAACGGCAGGCAGGCTCAGGGTCAGGGCAGGCAGAGGTCAGTAATCTAGAGCAGAGTCTGAAAGGTACAGAACGGCAGGCAGGCTCAGGGTCAGGGCAGGCAGAGGTCAGTAATCTAGATCAGAGTCCGAAAGGTACAGAACGGCAGGCAGGCTCAGGGTCAGGGTCAGGCAGAGGTCAGTAATCTAGAGCAGAGTCTGAAAGGAAACGGCAGGCAGGCTCAGGGTCAGGGCAGGCAGAGGTCAGTAATCTAGCAGCCGAGGTCGAAAAGTACAGAATGGCAGGCAGGCTCAGGGTCAGGGCAGGCAGAGGTCAGTAATCCAGAGCAGAGTCCTGGACTACAGAACGGCAGCCAGGCTCAGGGTCAGGGCAGGCAGAGGTCAGTAATCTAGAACCCAGCAGAGTCTGAAAGGTACAGAACGGCAGGCAGGCTCAGGGTCAGGGCAGGCAGAGGTCAGTAATCTAGAGCAGAGTCTGAAAGGTTACAGCTTCAAACCACAGGCAGGCTCAGGGTCAGGGCAGGCAGAGGTCAGTAATCTAGAGCAGAGTCTGAAAGGTACAGAACGGCAGGCAGGCTCAGGGTCAGGGCAGGCAGAGGTCAGTAATCTAGAGCAGAGTCTGAAAGGTACAGAACGGCAGGCAGGCTCAGGGTCAGGGCAGGCAGAGGTCAGTAATCTAGAGCAGAGTCTGAAAGGTACAAAACGGCAGGCAGGCTCAGGGTCAGGGCAGGCAGAGGTCAGTAATCTAGAGCAGAGTCTGAAAGGTACAGAACGGCAGGCAGTCTCAGGGTCAGGGCAGGCAGAATGGTCAAAACCGGAGGAAAAAGAAAACAGGGACTAGAGAGAAAACAGGAGTACAGGAAACCGCTGGTAGGCTTGACGAGACAAACTGGCAACAGACAAACACAGAACACAAGTATAAATACATATAATGTGGAAAAAGGGGCGACACCTGGAGGGGGTGGAGACAAGCACAAAGACAGGTGAAAGACAGATGAACAGATCAACATTAAAAAGAAAAAGTAATGAATAACAATGAATTAATTGCCCTTAATCAAAACAAATAGTTATTATGGTCCAAATCCAAATAAAGGGAAACTAGACTATAGTGTAGGGTTGCAACATTTCAATAAATTCCCTGGTTTTCCCGAAATCCCATTGGTGTATTTTCAGATTCAGGAGGGCTTAAGCAGGAAATCTGGAATCCTCCAACCATAACTTCTGGAATACCAGGGACGTTTTCCAGAAGGAACTTGTTGAAAGTTCATTCTTCTTGCAGACCGTGTTCGGGAAGAGTTTGAGGGTTACAACATTAGTTTTCAGGGAAGTATTGTTCTCACTGGGGCATTGGCCACAGTAGCACCGGTAACGACTGACATAATGCCAGGCAGAGTGCCTGGACTGTAAACCCACTGGCGAGTCCATCAGTATGTTAAAGGGGAAACGTCAGTAGAGGTTATTAAGAGGAGATATCATACTGCGGGGAAGGGAGGGAGGATCTGCCAGGGGTTGAACAACAGGACTGACTCTGACTAGACTAGCAACAACCTTTATATAGGGTTATCAGCTTCACAACCACTGGCATGACGCAGTTTCTCTGGATCTCTGCAAGGTCTATGCAGCTGCATGCCTATCTAATCAATGATAGGCTTTCTGTGGTGCCAGGGTTTAGCTCTACATTAGCTAATGGATAAATGTTTATTGGTAGGCCTATTTGGTCATTATCTTCTCATGTTAAACATTTCACAAAGCTAGACACGGAGTCGCAATGCTGTAATATTGAGACTGCTGGCTCGTGGCAATAATGTCATTACAGTAATTACATTTGGAAATTCAACCATTGCAGATTGTTAAATAAATATTAGATGCAACAGCATACTAATCAGCTACCAATAGATTGTTTTGAAATATACAACTATCTTGTATAGGCTACCTTAACCTGCATGACATGAGACGTCCTCGCGCTCTCTCCCAGATTAGATAGAAAGTTGTGCATGAAACCAGACTAACAATGCCAAATAGTACAGTCAGTCCACCCTGAAAATACTTACTAAGCTTACTAGGGATTGTTTCATTATGCAGTGTACTATCTATAGCTATATACTGTCTTTAGCTGCTATTTATAAACGTTTTAAAAATGACACATCAAATAGCCTAACAATAGGAAAATAAGTTGTGGGCTTGAGGATAAATTCAGTCACTCTTTATTGTTGAACTCGGCTGGGTTTTTCTGGCTAATAGACTACACAATTGGGCTGCAATATTCAAGGTAAATTTCATTTAATCAATTAAATTGACCTTAATTCTGTCCTGAACCTGGTGTTCTGATGAAGTCCTCCCTTTTTGTCTGTAAATGTTTTCACCACAGCCTGTAGGTCCAGGTTGCTGGCCCGACTGTTTTTCTGTACTGAGTATTGCCAGGCCAGTATTTCCAACCTAAGACTGTCAGGAAAGACAGCTGCACACAATTTAAACTTAGTCTTGAACGATGCAGGCCAAGATATACCCGAGATAAGGGACTCTTGACATTGTAGCCACACAAGTCAAACGCCAATTCACCAGTATGAACGAAGTTGCAAACAATTGTTTTTGTTCAAGCCCTCAAGAACTGTTGTCTGCTAAAGACGATCATCTGTTTGCATCTGCCAGTTTATTGACCGTCCTGTATCCAGACGACCTGTCCCCATAGCTTCCTATACAGTTCATCTCTTTCCGTACCATGTTGAAGCCAGCAATTAAGGAGAAAGAGAGGCTCAATTAAAGATGTTACAAAACTGGCACAACTCCCTTCTGCCCAGTTTTCTTGATGTTGCTATGGCAATCAATCTGTCTTTACCATCTCTGTAACTGTCACTTCTGCAGAGAGATTGTTTTATGAACTAAAGCTCATGAAGAACGACCTAATAAGCATTGGACTCTTGGTCTGATATGTGCTGAGTAAGTGCCACTCGTTTTAATGGCGCTGTCGTAGCCTTGACCACCACATTTGTCACGACTTCCACCGAAGTCGGTCCCTCTCCTTGTTCGGGCGGCGTTCGGCAGTCGACGTCACCGGCCTTCTAGCCATCGCCGTTCCACTTTTCATTTTCCTTTTGTTTTGTCTTTGTTTTACACACCTGGTTTCAATTCTCCAATTACATGTTCATTATTTAACCCTCTGTTTCCCCCATGGTTTTTGTGCGTGTTTGTTTATTGTAAGTTTGGTCCGATGTTTGTGGGCATGGTGTTACTTCATGTATTTTGAATTTTTGAGTAAAGTTCCTTTTGTTACTCATCTCTGCTGTCCTGCGCCTGACTCCTCTGCACCAGCTACACCCAGATCCTTACAACATTTGTTCACTGAAATCCCTTTATACCTTTAATCAGTTTATTACATTGTTTTCACTTTTTCAGTCACATTCCTGAAAAATGTAAAAGGTTTATGAATTACTTTTTGGAGGGTTACTGTCAAAATGATGACATCAATGATAGGCGCATGGACCCCAAGAGCTCGTGGGGCCCCCATGGCTCGTGGGCCCCCTGCTTTGCAGGGGGTGTCTGGTATGCCAGTGTTTACAATGCACAATTGCTGTTGGTAACACTGTCACCCGGAGCCAGGGACTTATGTAACAGGTATTAGGTCTATGCTATACGCAACAATATCTAATGGATTAGGAATTAGGATTGATATTGCATGATGGATGACATTGCATGAATGGGTGGGTAGATATCATGGGCTGTTATCTGCATCTGTCTGGATGGGTTGTGTAGTATATCAGGGATAATACTGTACACACTGTATATCACCTACAGGGATTTAAGTCTTGCATATCAATGTTGATAGATAAAATGAATCAAACAGGTCAACAGGGGGCATCACTAATCCCACCTACTACAGTGTTTGATTTATTACAGATCATGGAACATATAGACTGTAGACTTTATATGTCATAAAAATGTCCTCTTCCCTTCTCCATAGGTGGTATACAAGCGGGCGGACATGGCCATTGGCTCGCTGACCATAAACGAAGAGCGCTCAGAAATTATCGATTTCTCCGTGCCGTTTGTGGAGACGGGGATCAGTGTGATGGTCGCCAGGAGCAATGGGACCGTCTCACCCTCTGCCTTTCTTGGTGAGCATGTTAAACCTGCTCATGTAAACAAACAAAAGAGATAACAAATGACTTGGCTTAAAAAGCTTGTTTACCATCTGAAAACAGAGATGTCAAATAGTACTTTCTCTGGACAGAGTTTAGAACTCACACCTGAATACATCGTACAACAAGCTGCCTCACACTGCAGAAACAGGAGAAAGGCTTCTTCTAGTATGAGTGGGTCGACTCGCAAAAGACAAGGCTCGTTCAAGGCTACGCTACTTACTTTAATACTTCTTAAAGAGCATCCCGTTCAGAAGCTGCTGACAGTGCGCTACTTTGGCAATACAATATCATGTTGTCCTTGCCATTATCTAGCAAGCAGCTGTCAGAGCACATGGTTTCAACATTTGCCAGAAAGATGTTCTGATTCTTCTATAGGTGTTCTGATTCCTCTCTCCCTCCTCCTCTATAGAGCCCTACAGTCCGGCGGTGTGGGTGATGATGTTTGTGATGTGCTTAACGGTGGTAGCTGTCACAGTGTTTATCTTTGAGTACTGCAGCCCTGTGGGGTACAACCGGAGTCTGGTGAGCGCCAAGGGTGAGTGTCAGCTCCGACCACCTTTCCCTCTACCTCTACCCTCCCGTATCAGCAAAGGTAGAAAGTCACGGAAAAGTAGGTTGAAAGAACTCTATATTACATCACAGAAAATATTAAATGACATTGAAATGGAATGCAAACGCATGTTATATACGCCCTCTTTGAATCCCTTCTGTCTTTACCACAACCATCATCCTACCTTCTCCAGATCCCGGAGGTCCCACCTTCACTATTGGGAAGTCTGTGTGGCTGCTGTGGGGCATCGTCTTCAACAACTCTGTTCCAATTGAGAACCCCAAGGGCACCACGAGCAAGGTCATGGTCCTGGTATGGGCCTTCTTCGCTGTCATCTTCCTGGCCTCCTACACTGCCAACCTGGCAGCCTTCATGATCCAGGAGCAATACACTGACACAGTCTCTGGACTGAGTGACAAAAAGGTAGGAGGATTCATCAGTCATTGGTAATTCTGTCTGTGTTCAGTCTATGAAAGGGGGGGGGATGATAGACATGCTGTAGTGTTTGATGTTAGGCTTAGGCAAAATATAGAGTGGCCTATTTTTGATGAGCAAACAGTGCCTGGCTGCGAACGGTTTGAGAGAATACAAATAACCACGGAAGAGCCTCAATGTCATGACTGTGACTTTTTCCACTCATACTAAAAACATAATAGGATTCCCAGTGTCTGTGGTGAAATTAAATTAGATCCCTGAAGTCTTTAGGTATGATGTCTGTGAAAATCCCCTGGATTGTATTACACCAGTGGATTTGCCAAGCTGCCAGCGATTATATATTCTAGTATTAACTTATGCATATTTGTGTGGCCTGTGGAGGTGCTCTACACCAGTATTGACAAGGAAATCCATGTTAAAACTTCAGTCTTTGATTTGTGGACTCTTCTTTAAGGCACTGAGGGATTAGAGAGGCATTTGAGGGAAAAGACCAAGCTGTCCACTGCTCATTAGAATTCCGGGAACTCATTTAATATTCTTCCCACATAATCCATTAGCTCTACTTTGTGAAAAAAAGACGATAACCCATAAAGTGTCTTTTGACAGTGAGTCTACAGATCAACCAGGGCAGAATCCACAGAAGCTCAGAGAGAATAGACAGACTGGACACTGCAGGTGGAACATTTAAATTGAGCTGTATGATCTCTAAAAAGGGACGTTTTCTGAAAGTGTTTCAAACAAGAGGCTTGTGCGGAATACAAACTGGTAAAGGACAGTAACTGGTGTTTATGTAGTGACAGATGATTGTTTCTCCTCCTGGGACTGTTCACTTCAGAGGCATGAAGTCATGCATGGAAAAGACCTTGCCATTTCCTCAGAGTGACATCATGTACAGACAGGCACCTCCCTCTTTAGACCCTGTCTGTGCTAGTCTCTCCTTTCTGTACAAGCTGTCAGATGTTAACAGATTTTTGTAAGAATCCTATACACTTAACTTTGGCCAGCTAGACTCAAGCTCTATGGGTCAAACATCATGCTTTTAGTCAGGGTTTTCATTGCTTCCCAACAGGCATTTACAACACAGAGCATTGTATGACATTCTGTGCCTGGGGGCACTATCACACTGCTACATCATTCCCTCATTCACATAGCAGCGGCGTAACCTTGGTCTGTTGGGTGAGATGAGGAACACAGGCTGAGTATCCTAATGCAGTCAGTGTATAGGATACAGGACAAATGGGAACGAGGACAACACTCTGTCATCTCTCCAGCTCCTCCACCAGACAGCAGTGAGACGTGGGATGCATAAGACTGGCACCAAGGGTCTCATTAATTCATGTGAAATGGCTCAGAGGACATTTCTCTCATTCTGACAAGCCAAGGTTACTAGCAATTATCACTCACTGGAGTATTTGCGTTAATGAACAAGTACAATTTATTTCCAGTATATTGCACAGTCAGGGTATTTAAATGAACATGGTCCACTCTGCGTCAAAGGGGCATGGCAAAATAAAGAGAAATTAGGAGTTTTTATTACAGTCAAGGGGGAAGAAGTCATTTTCTAATTCTCTGGAAAGTATGGCCTGGACTTAATTTCTGTTCATTGTGCCCTCTAATTGTCGAATTGAGAGAGGAATTATAGAGGGTAACCTTAGCTGACCACTTAATTGAGTGAACAGCACTTGAGGGTACATGCAGATATCAAAGAGACAGTGGTCTAGTGTAGTCAAGGACAAGGTGATCAGTGTTATTGTGTTAGTTTCTTTGAGGTTTATATTCACACCTCTGGGTTTGCCTGGCATATCATACACTCTTAGAAATAAAGTGCTATCTAGAACCTAAAAGGGTTGAGACATCAGATCTTAGGAGAGGGTGGACATTGTTTTTATTACTTAATATGGAAGTATGTCAATTTATTTGATATAAAAAAAAAATGATTAAATGAATAGTGCATGTATTCTTCCTAGACATGTCGGGTATCCGGTTCAAAATGTTTCTTGTTTGTGCATTTATAATTCAAACTTCTACATTACCCAAACAGTTCCAGAAGCCACAGGAGCAGTATCCACCGTTTCGTTTTGGTACGGTCCCAAATGGAAGCACAGAGAGGAACATCCGGAGCAACTACCCTGAGATGCATGCCCACATGGTCAAATACAACCAGAAGGGTGTGGAGGACGCCCTCAACAGCCTCAAATCAGGGTAACACTCTGTAAATAATCATTATACACAGTCAGTGACAGAAAACAGACATCAGCGTAACACATTCTAAAATGTCTGAGCAAATATTTTATGTTTGATGAAATTATAATTCATTAGATAAGTTATTACATGGTAATTAAATAGTAATTAAAAATACATTTGTCTATCATTGCATTTCCCAACAAGATAAATCCCTATTGTTATTATCTATAGGAAACTGGATGCCTTCATCTATGACGCTGCTGTGCTGAACTACATGGCAGGTAAAGACGAGGGCTGTAAGCTGGTGACCATCGGCAGTGGGAAGGTCTTTGCCACCACTGGCTACGGCATCGCCTTGCAGAAGGAGTCCCGATGGAAACGTCCTATAGACCTGGCCCTGCTCCAGTTCCTAGCGGATGGTAAATTACAATTAACCCCGTGTGGAGTGGGATGGGCGGCTAACTGTAAATCTTAGCTGTACTTATCCATTTAGGTCCCAAATACTCCCAAATTTGCTAAACTGGTAAACTGCCCATTAATGATAAAAATGCGTAACTCACACAAGTAAGCTTGTATAGGCCCGCAGAGCCTCGAGATTAGAAAAAACTAAACTTTAATGAAAATACTGGCGTACATTGCACCATAGACCACTCAGAGGTACTGTAACAGAGTTTTGACTGTGATCCAGGGAACAACAAGTGTAAAATGCTGAGTCAGGGTATGTCGAGGGGAGTGATGAGGGTGTGAGATTGGCATTGACACACAATGACAACAACCGGCGCAAGAGTGTTTTAATGAACACCTTCAAGCCTCTCTGTGTTCTGTTCTTCCCGCTCGCTGCAGGTGACACACAGAAGCTACAGACGGTGTGGCTCACAGGGATCTGTCGTAACGAGAAGAAGGAGGTGATGAGCAGTAAGCTGGACATAGATAACATGGCGGGCGTCTTCTACATGCTGCTGGTGGCCATGGGGCTCAGTCTCCTGGTGTTCAGCTGGGAACATCTGCTCTACTGGAAGCTGAGACACTCAGTACGCAAGTCTGAACGCCTCGACTTCCTGCTCGCCATCAGCAGGGTAGGTGTGGCTGACCCTTCTTCCGAGGGACAGGGGTGGAAAGGGTACATAGGCCTAATCTATAGAGATTTACACACTGAGGCATGGCTTAGATTGCAAAGGCCTTGGGTTCTGCAGAAAATGTGGTCCAATCACCATGGGAAAGTTGATCTGTTAATCTAAGATACAAAACTGTTTTTATAGTAATGAGTTCCATTAAGAAATGACATACAGTGTAAGCAACAATTCAATGAAAGCAGCAATAACGACATCATTTGCAAAGTCTAAGTAACCATAAAATGTGTTGTTTCTCTTTTCACAAACACAGCAGAAAATGTTCTATTTCCTGACCATAAAGTTCTCAGTCTTTCTTAGATTTATGCCTCACAGTAATGCTTGGGAAATATTGGTAGTGCACTAAGTCAAAGCTGTACATGATCAGGATATTTCAAGGGCACTAAAATAAAAATGATGCAAAAATAAAATGAGTAAAAAGCCATAAAATGACTTTATGGAGACTGTGCAATACTGTTACGGTCCTGATCCGTCTGACATTGAATTGAAATAGGCCCATTAACAATCCATCTCAGTGTTGACAGTGGTGAGGTGAGATTAAGCTTCCTAGACTGAGACCAAATTTCAAAGTAAAATAAAGCCCTCCAAATAAAAATTGGAAAACTAATTCAGCAAGTGCATGGTCAGCTGCTGCTTTTTCATTTACCGTCTCGCATAGTGTGTGTGTTTAAACACCGACCTGAATGCATACAAGCTTTCAAAACAAAACAAATTGTCTATAAACTATTTTGGACAATCCTGAATCTAATTTGGCTTTCACACTTCTCTGTGTAATTGTCTTCACGTCATTGGTCAGACAGGTTAATAGAAATTGTATTTGCTCAAAGTGAATGTTATCAACACAAGCAATAATGTTTTCTAAAGTCATGATTAGAAACAATAGCCAAAGATAATTAACACTTGTGGGATTTAATCTTGTCAAACTTTGTGTAGGGTGAGAAATGTGGATCTGTTCCAAAACCTGACAAGGCTTTTTGATGGATGCTAATCTCCTCCTCCTTCGCTATCTCTGCAGGGAATCTACAGCTGCTTCAACGGTGTGGAGGACTCTGACCGCAACGGAAACCTGCAGAACCCTGACGTCACCACCAACTACACCCAGGCCAACATGCTGAAGATGCTGCAGACAGCCAAGGACATCGTGACCTCGACCAGAGTGGAGAACTCCCTGGACAATGCCACCAAGACCATAGAGAACTGGAGCCGGCGAGGAGCCGACAATGTGCGGGTTGGCCTGCCGCCTCGGGTGGCAACCACTATAGACATGGGCCACAGCCGCCTGCCCTACATCTCCAGCATCACGGACAACCACTCGCCCTACCCCCAGAGGGCGCTCGCTTCCACCTTCCCCATCCACTACTCGGACAGCGCCACACAGCCCCTGCTGGACAAATCCAGGGTGGTGACGCGGCCTACCCCACTACGCTACACCCTTCCGGCCCGTGGCAGCCACCACTTCTACGAGAGAACCCTACCCATCTCCAGCCTCAGCAGCCCCCACATCGCCATGAGGGACCCTGCTCCCCCCAGCACCTCCAGTCACAACCCAAACCCCAGCAGCAGGTTGTATGTGGAGAGCCAGCCCCGGCACCCCACCTCCCCATTTGTCCCCTACAGAGAGTTCCAGGTGCCTGACATCTATGTGGAACACCACAAGGGGCCCCTGGGACGGAAGTTCAGCTACCCCCCTGACCACATGGGCAGGAAGAAGAGGTCCCACAGCTACGTGTTTTCTGAGGCCCAAGACACCAGGGGGAGGAACGACTATGATGAGCCAACCTCCTGCATGGCTGAGCTGAGGGCCAACCACCTCCTGAACAACCATGCCCCTTCTGCATCATCCATGGCCTGTATGGGGGGCCACTACCCCAGTGGCAGCGCCAGCTGCAACTCCTGCATGAAGCCCTACCTGGAGCCTGAAATGGAGGATGTGCCCTTGCTGGGGAAGGACAAGGTCAACCGCCGGGCCTCTTTTCTCAAGGCCACCTGGAGCAGTGACAGGATCCGCCAGCTGGGCGAGAAGCCCTCCACCTCCACTATGCCTGACCTGTTCCCCCGCATAGTGGTGGCCAACCCCAAGCCCCACAAGCTGTATGGCAGCCAGGGGAACAACCTGTGCTACCCTCTGGCCGCTGAGCCTGCCTACCTAGACCCGGCTCATATGCGTTCCTACCCCTACAAGCAGCAGAAGCTCAAGTGCTCCCAGTCCACCCGGCTACCATCCTACAGGGAGGCTATCCTGCAGAACGCAGCCGCCTTGCGGCGCTCCTCCTCCACTGTGGTGCACAGACACTACTCCACCTACCTGAACTCCTACACAGACCTGCCTGTATACGTGGGGCCACTGCCCCAGGGGCCCGGGCCGTTCTACGACAAGGACATGTGCCACTTGTTCCCCTGTGCAAGCCACTGCCCTAACAACAATGCCCTTGTGCCCCGTATGGGGGACCGACAGGTAGTGTACCAGAACAATATGTTTGGGGGCTACGAGGGCGCGGTGGGGCGGTCGCGAGAGGAGCCCCCCCTGCCCGGGTCTGGGAGCAGGGATCGGAGGGAGGTCCTGGTGGCCAGAAGAGTCAACAGTCCCTATGTGCCAAAGACCTGGGGCAGGGTATCCAGTCTGGAGTCTGAGGTCTGAGCTCCAAGCCCCTCCATACCTTCAGGCTGATGGACTATCCCTCCCTCTGGGGAGGGGAAAGCCTACCTGGGGCCTCCCCCTCAGCCTTTGGTTTAGGCAAAAACGAATGAATTAGCTACCAACATGGATGACTTGAGTGTTTACTCAGTGCAATAATATCCTTGGTGGACAGAAGGAAGTAGAGGACATTGAAAGGCTGTTACTGCTGGGACATTGTCAAGTAAACATTAAGCGATAAGAAAAGAAAAGAATGTGGAATAGTATTTAATACCTTCAAATTTAACCTGTTGATTGTTATTTAAAATATTTTTTAAATGCTGTCTTGCTGTGAGAGAGAGAGACCTGGATGACAATACACTCGCCGCTCACTCAGTTTAGACCCATTTTACTTTTCTCTTCAATCATTTCGGTATTCTTCCATTTAAATTTAGACACATAAAAAGAGAATACTTTTGTTATCAAACCACAGAAATGTCTTCCATGACTTTTGTAAGTCCAGGAGCTCTAGGGGAAAGCTGTCTGTTTAAGGCTTTTTGGCTCCGGTGGTCACTGATATAATTTGACTTGGATTTTAAAAGGGAAAATGTTTAATTATCATCTGTATTTCCATTGTTACTCTACACTTTAATAAATGACAAGGCCACTTCAAGGCCCTTTTGGAATTGTCTATATTTTCCTTTTCTGAGTCAAACTCCACATATGGTCTGTAATGCCAGCAGAATGGAATAGCAGGTCAGGTCCCAGGACTCTAGATGTTTGTCTGCTTCAGTTCATTAAGTGGGCCACCTCTGACTCATCCAGAAAGGTCACTGGATATCAGATCCACTAGACAGCGCTGTGTTCAGTTCACATGCCAACAATAGGGCAGACAAGTCAACTACAGCTCTTTAAAAGACAAGAACACATTGGTATTTTACTAACACCCCACATAATCTGTTCAGAAACAGTGATATGTCATCAATCTATCAAATCACTGTATGAGTATTCTGCTGAACATCATAAATACATTTGAAAAAGATGGAATAGAAACGTGTTCAGTTAGGTAACAAATCCAAACAGAGGCTTTGAATTGTCTATATGACCAGGATGGCCATGCTATTGTCTGAGCAGTGATACCTGTGACTGTAAATCTTCCCTCAGGGCTCATCATGGGATTCCAATGACATTAGCCCATCAGTGATTCTGCCAAGTCACGTGCACACACTTTCACACTGGCTTCAAAGGGTTGGTGTTCATCAACACCTCACTTACTTACCAATGACTAGGGGGAGCTTTAGCACACCAATAAGGGATCATTTTACCTGGATTCACCTGGTCAGTCTACACCATCGAAAGAGCAGGTGTTATTAATGTTTTGTACATTCAGTATATATAGCATTTTTTGCTTGTGTATTCTACTATTCTAACCCCACCCATATACTATTCTATCCCCACCCATATACTATTCTATCCCCACCCATATACTATTCTATCCCCACCCATATACTATTCTATCCCCACCCATATACTATTCTATCCCCACCCATATACTATTCTATCCCCACCCATATACTATTCTATCCCCACCCATATACTATTCTATCCCCACCCATATACTATTCTATCCCCACCCATATAAACTCAGCAAAAAAAGAAACGTCTGTTTTTCAGGACCCTGTCTTTCAAAGATAATTAGTAAAAATCCAAATAACTTCACAGATCTTAATTGTAAAGGGTTTAAACACTGTTTATGTTAATGCTTGTTCAATGAACCATAAACAATTAATGAACATGCACCTGTGGAACGGTCGTTAAGACACTAACAGCTTACAGACGGTAGGCAATTGGGAGTGGCAGGTAGCCTAGCGGTTAGAGCATTGGACTTGTAGCCGAAAGGTTGCAAGATCAAATCCCTGAGTTGACAGGGACCTCTGAACAAGGCAGTTAACCCACTGTTTCTAGGCCATCATTGAAAGTAAGAATTTGTTCTTAACTGACTTGCCTAGTTAAATAAAGGTTAAAAAAAACAAGTTAAGGTCACAGTTATGAAACAGGACACTAAAGAGGCCTTTCTACTGACTCGGAAAAACACCTTTCTCCTGACTCTGAAAAACACCAAAAGAATGATGCCCAGGGTCCCTGCTCATCTGTGTGAATGTGCCTTAGGCATGCTGCAAGGAGGCATGAGGACTGCAGATGTGGCCAGGGCAATAAATTGCAATGCCTGTACTGTGAGATGCCTAAGACAGTGCTACAGGGAGACAGGACGGACAGCTGATTGAACATCACAGCTGCGGGACAGGTACAGGATGGCAACAACTACTGCCTGGAACACATAATCCCTCCATCAGTGCTCAGACTGTCTGCAATAGGCTGAGAGAGGCTGGACTGAGGGCTTGTAGGCCTGTTGTAAGGCAGGTCCTCACCAGACGTCACCGGCAACAACGTCGCCTATGGGAACAAACCCACTGTCGCTGGACCAGACAGGACTGGCTAAAAGTGCTCTTCACTGACGAGTAGTGGTTTTGTCTCACCAGGGGTGATGGTCGGATTCGCGTTTATCATCAAAGGAATGAGCGTTACACAGAGGATTTGGAGGTGGAGGGTCTGTCATGGTCTGGGGCGGTGTCACAGCATCATCGGACTGAGCTTGTTGTCGTTGCATGCAATCTCAAAGCTGTGTGTCACAGCGAAGACATCCTCCTCCCCCATGTGGTACCCTTCCTCCTCCCTCATGTGGTACCCATCCTCCTCCCTCATGTGGTACCCATCCTCCTCCCTCATGTGGTACCCATCCTCCTCCCTCATGTGGTACCCATCCTCCTCCCTCATGTGGTACCCATCCTCATGTGGTACCCATCCTCCTCCCTCATGTGGTACCCATCCTCCTCCCTCATGTGGTACCCATCCTCCTCCCTCATGTGGTACCCATCCTCCTCCCTCATGTGGTACCCATCCTCCTCCCTCATGTGGTACCCTTCCTCCTCCCTCATGTGGTACCCTTCCTCCTCCCTCATGTGGTACCCATCCTTCTCCGTCATGTGGTACCCATCCTTCTCCGTCATGTGGTACCCATCCTTCTCCGTCATGTGGTACCCATCCTCCTCCCTCATGTGGTACCCATCCTCCTCCCTCATGTGGTACCCATCCTCCTCCCTCATGTGGTACCCATCCTCCTCCCTCATGTGGTACCCATCCACCTCCCTCATGTGGTACCCTTCCTCCTCCCTCATGTGGTACCCTTCCTGCAGGCTCATTGTTATGCACGCTTCTAAGAAGAGGGAACGCAACACCCTGCTACAACTCAAATCCCTGTGGTGTGAAAGAGGGATGGGACTGTAGGTGCGAGTAAGGATGACAAAAGGCGGAGAATATTCCGTTTACTAGGAATTTATTCTGTCAAACGGTAATATGGGGAAAAGGGGCTGGACGGAACCAAAGCAAAGAAAGTAAATCTCCCCCTCTCCTACCTTACCTGCCTACCCACTACTTACCTAATTTAGCACCACCTGGTGCCCTAACCAAAATACAGGGGGTGGTCTGCCCAGGTCTTACCTAGTGTGCCTAGACAGTGAATATACTACGGGTATATGTATGCCCGCAGGCCTCTTGCCTAAGCACTCCCTAGGTGCCTTCCCCTTCTCCCCTAAGAACAAATGAAACAGAATATTACAAACAATTTCACAATCAAAAACACAGTCCTTTTGTCATAGACATACCTTAGTAGGACCGGCTACAAAATACTGGCAACAAATTATACCTCTGAGAACCACCAAAATAGTACATAACCCACAGCCATCAGCCTCCTCTCGCAGCAATCATCTCTGGACATCACAATCAATCTCTCTATATCACAATCAAACTATCTTCTGAACAACAGAACACTGACTTATATAGCTTCAGAAGGAATTGATAATTGGAGACAGCTGTGTACTGAGGGGGCGGGGTCAGCTCTCCACTTGTCAATGGGGGCCAACCAATCAGATGCTTGGGGAGAATTTCAGGAAGCCATTTCCTGAAACACACACTCACAAATAAACAAACTACAACACTGAAACTGGGGAACATAATACGCCCACCACAAAAAATGCATACATACAGTTTGCAATAACAAAAACCAACACATCCCCAGTTACTAAACTCGTGATAGAGCGTCGGGAACCACATTCGCTGAACCCTTCACATAGGCTATTTGTACATTGTAGCCTTGTACAATCAGAGCCCACTGCATAAGGCGGCGGTTCTGATTGTACATTTGCTTCAAAAACACGAAAGGATTATGGTCCGTGAAGACCAGTATAGGCAAGGCACTAGAGCCCACATATACCTCAAAGAACTGTAAGGCTAGCAATAAAGCCAGCGTCTCTTGTTCAATTGTGGAGTATCTTGACTGACACGAGTTGAACTTAAAGGAGAAGAAACTGAAGGGCCGATCCACTAATTCTTCATCTTCCTGCAAGAGAACCAAACCCACCCCCACTATACTAGTGTCTACCTCCAACTTAAAAGGTTTGTCAAAATTGGGGGCGGCAAGCAGTGGGACACTACAAAGTAGAGCTTTAGCGGACTTAAATGCATAGGTACAGTTCTTGGACCACTTAAAAGGTACCTTGGGACTAAGCAGAGATGAAAGGGGAGCTACTACAGTCGAGAATGTACAATAGTACCCTACCATCCCTAGGAATCTGCGCAACTGGCCGTGAGTCGTGGGAGCAGGAAAAGCAACAATTGCTTCCACTTTGCCAGATACTGGGTGCACTTGACCTCGTCCCACTTGTTAACCTAAGTAAGTCACAGTAGCCTTCCCAAACTCACACTTGGCCAAATTGAGGGTTAAAGAAGCTTTCTCCAACCGCTGAAACACACTTTTCAAGGTGGCGAGATGATCAGTAGACGAATTAATCACCATATCATCAAGATAAGCAGTACAATTTGGTACATCCACGAACACAATGTTAACTTGGCGCTGAAAAGTAGCAGGTGCATTACACATTCCAAAGGGCATCACAATGTATTGTACAAAGTTATCAGGCGTAACGAAAGCTGAGATGTCAGAAGCTCGAGAAGTCAGAGGCACCTGCTAATAACCTTTTAGCAAATCTAACTTACTAACTAATACTAACTAACTAATAACTTACTAACTAATAATTGGCTCTGTAAGCAGCAGAGACAATTATATCAATGCAGTCCTCTAAGCGAGGAGGAGGAAAATAATCAGACTTTGTAATGGCATTTACTCGACGATAGTCCGTACATAAGCGGGACGTACCGTCAGGCTTAGGAACAAGAATACACTGGGAACTCCAGGAGCTGTTATTGGGTTTTGCCATGTCATTCTGTAATAAATAAACTACCTCACTTTTCATTACCTCCCTTTTCTTTGCATTAACCCGGATGCTGACGTATAGGAACAGCGTTGCCCACATCCACGTCATGTTCCAAGATGGACTTGCGACTTGGAACGTCATGAAACACATTGAGAAAACTGTTTATCAATAGGATAATATCCTTAGTTTGATCATTATCCAAATGTTCCATTCAAGAGCGTAACTTCTTCAGCATCTCTGAATTACATAGGCGTTCACACTGCTGTAACGTATGGCGTAACTCCAACCAATCCTCCTTAGCCTCCTCTAGGTCCCAGCCAGGCTTCAGCTCCACCGCAGCCACATTGGAGACGGTGGGCTGGACCGGCTTTCCTGAGGAACTGTTAGGAGAATCACGCACATAATATGTTTTTAGCATGTTAACATGACACATTCGGGAAGAACGCCTTCGATCTGGGGTCTTTATCACATAATTGGTGTCACTGAGTTTCTTTTCCACAAGATATGGTCCAGAAAAACGTGCTGACAGATATGAGCCAGGGATTGGCAACAAAACTAAAACTGGATCGCATTATTCCATTTCTGTTAGTCACATGTCTATGGAACTTATTCAGTTTATGTCTCAGTTGTTGAATTTGTTATGTTCATACAAATAATTACACATGTTAAGTTTGCTGAAAATAAACACAGTTGAAAGTGAAAGGACGTTTCTTTAGTACCAGTCAAAAGGGCTTTTCTTTATTTTTTACTATTTTCTACATTGTAGAATAATAGTGATGACATCAAAACTATGAAATAACACATATGGAATCATGTAGTAACCAAAAAATTGTTAAACAAATCAACATAGATTTTAGATTCTTCAAAGTAGCCACCCTTTGCCTTGATGACAGCTTTGAACACTGGAAAGATGATCATTCCTCTGCTAGTTCAACTAAGTCTCAGGTGTTTTTATAATATGTGAGAGTGAATGCCACTTGTCTAGTAAAAAACATTATTATTCAACAATAGGTTTTATGTATTCTAGATACTGTATGAAAGATTGCACTGTATACAGTACAATACAAAGAGGGAAAATCAAGATGTGCTATTGAGGTAATATAATATGCTCCAGCTCTTGGGATCCCTTCACTGATATCACTGAGCGATGAGTGCTTTTCAGCTAGGCCAAATATCATTGAAACGTGATTTCTAATTCAACAAAGAGAGATTAATGCCTTCAGCACTTAATAAGTGTGAGAAACGCATCGCGGCTGAATAAAACCCTTTCAAGTTCCCCAAAATGAACCTTTTCAGAGCAATATAGGCACTCTTTCAGCATGCTCGCTGCTCAGAACAATCTTTTTCATTTCACACAGTAATTAATGACTAATTCTGTGATCTGCGTGCTTTGTAATGTGACAAATGTGCTCCCTCTCTCCCTCCTTCTTGAAATGTTGAAATTCACGAGGGGTAGTCCTACAAAGGCGGTCAATGCCTGCCAATTCACTTCTCAGAATTACCACATAAATATAGGACAAGATTATATCCAACCTGAGGGAATATTTTATGAATACAATTTCACTCTTGATTCCCTCAGCATGGTGCTACATATTTTACTGTTCATTCAGGCCCAGATCACACAAGAAAGATGATGCCTGAAGCCCTCCTGATGTACAGCTGTAGTCAGAGAAACCCGAGGTCTATATATCTATCTGTTCTTCATGCACAGTTACTTTAGAGGGCATTCAAAACAGGATTTTCATTCTGTGAGAGTTGCAGCAAACCTTAACCCCCTTATCATGTGGCAAATAGGTTTGATTCTGCCTTAGTACTACCCCTCACCCCATCCTATCCCAGCCACACTGACTGCTGCTTCCTCCATGGTTTTGGTTCTGTTGGCACTACGTGTGCTGGGCTGGAGTGTACAAAACATACAGGTTGGTCAGTCCCAAATGTATAATCCCACCCAGGCAGGCCCAGAGCAGGGATCTAAGAACACAGGGGGTCAATGAGGCATGGCTGGATGAATAGACTGATTAACCCTGGGACAAGGTTAGTGGTATGTTTAACCAACATGTTCGGACCTGTGCAGCCCTCCCTCATTAGCCCAGCCATGATGTGTGGACCCAAGCTAACCAACAGGGCAGGTCACCATGGAGACCAAAACCAGGCCCTGCTGGGAGTTTGTCTAACGAATCTCTCCTTCCACCACACCAACTCTCCTTCTATCACACTGATGACAGCTAGCTACATATACATGTACAAGTATAGGTGGGAAAGACAGTTGTTTATGCTACACAGTACTACGACTACAACTACTTCTGCTACTGCTGCTGCTGCTACAACTGCTACAGCTACTGCTACTACTACAACTGCTACTACTACTACTACTACTACTGCTACTGCTACTACTACTGCTACAGCTACTGCTACTACTACAACTGCTACTACTACTACTACTGCTACTGCTACTACTACTGCTACAGCTACTGCTACAACTGCTACTACTACTACTACTACTACTGCTACTACTACTACTTCTACTGCTACTGCTACTATGACTGCTACTGCTACTACTACAACTGCTACTACTGCTACTGCTACTATGACTGCTACTGCTACTGCTACTACTACAACTGCTACTGCTGCTACTGCTACTACTACTACTACTACTACTACTACAACTGCTACTACTACAACTGCTACTGCTACTACTACTACTGCTACTGCTACTGCTACTACTACAACTGCTACTACTACTACTGCTACTACTACTTCTACTGCTACTGCTACTATGACTGCTACTGCTACTGCTACAACTTCTACTACTGCTACTACTGCTGCTACTACTGCTACTGCTACTGCTACTACTACAACTGCTACTACTGCTACTACTACTAATGCTACTACAACTGCTACTGCTACTACTTACTGCTATTACTACTACTACTACTACTACCACTATTGCTGCTGCTACTACTACTGCTACTGCTACTGCTACAAGTGCTACTATTACAAGTGCTACTGCTACTACTGCTACTGCTACTACTACTGCTACTGCTACTGCTGCTGCTACTACTACTACTGCTACTACTTATACTATCACTACTGCTGCTACTGTAACAGTATAACTTTAGACCGTCCTTTTGACCTCCTACTTTTCCGCAGCAACCAGTGAACCGGGTCAACAGCATCAATGTAACAGTATAACTTTAGACCGTCCCCTCGCCATACCCGGGCGCGAACCAGAGACCCTCTGCACACATCAACAACAGTCACCCCTTGAAGCATCGTTACCCATCGCTCCACAAAAGCCGCAGCCCTTGCAGAGCAAAGGGAACCACTACTTCAAGGTCTCAGAGCAAGTGACGTCACCGATTGAAACGCTATTTAGCGCGAACCACCGCTAACTAAGCTAGCCGTTTCACGTCCGTTACACTACAACTGCTACTACTGCTACTACTACTACTACTACTTCTACTATCACTACTGCTACTGATACTGATACTGCTCCTCCACCTACTACTACTACAACTACTACTACTGTAGTCACACTACCACCACCTCCATACAAATGCGATGAGAACATCCAAACAGACACAGATGCTCATTAGATTATATCTTCCTCTGGAACATAACTATGAAATTAATTTCCATAGGATTTTATAAATGATACTTTCTCCTGATATATTGTCTCATCTTGAAGATAAATATCATCATAGTGGTGAGAAAGCAATCTAGATCCCATGTGAATACCCCTACCCTTTATTTTCTATTTCGCTCCAACAATTATCATCAAAATTGTATTCTCATGATGGAATGTATCTTTCATGCAACATAAATCATGTGGTAATGACAGGCGAGGCTAAGTGAAGGGATAAAGAGTTACATGACTAAGTGTGGTGGTGTAGAGGACACCATGTCAACTGGCTGTTGATGGATGGATCTATTTCATCTGGCTCTATACAGGGCTCTAGTAGAAACATACTGCTGGGGAGGTGCAGGGAGGATAAAGGGGTTAAAGGTCAAGAATTACAATGGGGGAAAAGATGTTGGGAAAGGGAACGGATATGATTTTAACCACCAAATCAGCCCCTGTTCATCAAACCTCAGGTTTAAAGTAATGTGTGGACGGAACTGCTCTGTGGAGAAAATATCAATACGAAATATCTACAGTATATGAATTATAATTTTTCATAGCTGGGTTGCATTTTGGCTCAGATTAAAAATTCTCGCTTAGCTCTGTTGGCTAATGCATTTCTGACAAGTGGGCATACCATGGACATTTCTTAAATATAGAAGGCATACATACAGGTGGGAGACTGATACCTGTTGCTCCCACAACACATACTGAAACTGTTGATTCTTGGCTCACAGTCCCAGAGGCAAACAGGGCCAGAAGGGAATCAGGTTTATGGGGCATTACCAGGCTTTACTGGACATTAGGCTTTCAGGGTGATGAGATCTGAGACGCTGCCAGTGTTAGCCCGATCTTGTTGAGTATGGGTGGCACAGGGTGGCACAACATACAGAGGACACCTTGATACAGTAGAAAACCTTGATGATTCACATTGACTTTGAAATTGACACTGAAGATTTTATCACGTCTAATGGACAGTTGCCCTTGAGCAGACAGATACTAACCAAAACAGATTGTACTCTTTCTGAGATTATTCAACTGAAATTCCTTATAATGAAATGTGATCCTCATGGTCCATCTCATCCTGTCTCATCTCTTGCCCAAGTTGAAAGGAGTCTGGATTGAACACATACTGTAGTGAGCACATATTAGCCTCTCTTGCACTGCCGACCCATAACCCCATCAGACCATGGGACTGTCTCTGGGCTGACCAGCCGGCCGGTGGCTTCTCATGATCAAGCCCCCAGTCCAGGCTGTCCACATTGAGCTGGTCCCCCAGGGTATGAGCATTACTCTGGGTTTGTGAGGGGCAGATGCCCTGACATCTGGGCCCAGGGTTAGTGCGAGCCCATCAGGGTGTGTTGGTGCTGGTGGTGCGTTGGCATGCAGGCATGCAGGGAGGCTGATTGTGATCATTCATTACCCAGGCCCTGCAGATGGGTCCCTCTACTCCCACAGGGGCGTAAGTGGAACCACTTACTGAGGACAACAGCCAAAGGGACACACAGGAAAGGACACAACATGAGTATGGGAAGAATGTGAAGAAGAAGAAGAATGGTGATGATGATGATGATGGTGATAATGGTGAAGATGATACTTGCATATTATTTCCTAAGGCAAAGTCAGGTTGACTTATTGGCCCTGTGACTCCATGGCTATTTATTCTCCAGTGAAGTGGCATGCCATCAATTAACTACCAGTTTCATCCATTAATCCGGATTAGAGGTCGACCGATTATGATTTTTCAACGCCGATACCGATATCGATTATTGGAGGACCAAAAAAAGCCGATACTGATTAATCGGACGATTTTTATATATATATATATATTTATAATAATGACAATTACAACAATACTGAATGAACAACGAACACTTTTATTTTTACTTAATATAAAACATCAATAACATCAATTTAGTCTCAAATATATCATGAAACATGTTCAATTTGGTTTACATAATGCAAAAACAAAGTGTTGGAGAAGAAAGTAAAAGTGCAATATGTGCCATGTAATGTTTAAGTTCTTTGCTCAGAACATGAGAACATATGAAAGCTGGTGGTTCCTTTTAACATGAGTCTTCAATATTCCCAGGTAAGAAGTTTTAGATTGTAGTTATTATAGGACTATTTCTCTCTATACCATTTGTATTTCATATACCTTTGACTATTGGATGTTCTAATAGGTAATATAGTATTGCCAGCCTAATCTCGGGAGTTGATAGGCTTGAAGTCATAAACAGCGCAATGTTTGAAGCATTACAAAGAGCTGCTGGCAAACGCAAGAAAGTTCTGTTTGGATGAATGCTTACAAGCCTGCTGGTGCCCACCATCGCTCAATCAGACTCCTCTATCAAATCATAGACTTAATTATAATATAATAACACACAGAAATACGAGCCTTAGGTCATTAATATGGTCTATTCAGGAAACTATCATTTCGAAAACAAAACGTTTATTCTTTCAGTGAAATATGGAACCGTTCTGTATTTTATCTAACGGGTGGCATCCATAAGTCTAAACATTGCTGTTACATTGCACAACCTTCAATATTATGTCATAATTTTGTAAAATTCAGGCAAATTAGTTCACAACGAGCCAGGGGGCCCAAACTGTTGCATAAACCCTGACTCTGCGTGCAATGAAGGCAAGAGAAGTGACATAATTTCCCTAGTTAAAAGAAATTCATGTTAGCAGGCAATATTAACTAAATATGCAGGTTTAAAAATATATACTTGTGTATTGATTTTAGGAAAGGCGTTGATGTTTATGGTTAAGTACACATTGGTGCAACAACAGTGCTTTTTTCGCAAATGCACTTGTTAAATCACCCGTTTGGTGTGACACACACACACACACACACACACTGCTGGCTAATACGTTCCTACACTCCAGGAGTCCTGCGCCATCTACAGAAGGGCTGTGTAACGGCATTCTCAGCACATCCGTGCTTTGAATTAATTACAGTACCTCACACTCCATACATTTTCCCAGACACTAAGTCACCTTGAGAACAGGGCTTGGGATCCTATCAGTTGTGGTGGCGGGGGGATGAGGGCAGGGGAGGGGGAGAGCCAGAGAGTCCAGCTAATATGAGCAGCTGAAAATGGCTGTCAAATGTTTGCAAATGAAAAATACACACCCATAAACTTTGTATCCAGGAGGGCTAAAAAGCCAAGCCAACCACATGACTGTGTGAGGACTATAACTTAATCTGCACTTATCCCTCAAACATATACAACAGGACACTACAGAATAAATCTATCTTTCTCTATGTTTGTAGTGGAGCATTTTAATAAAATAGCCATAGAATTCTGTGTAACTCCTCTAATGGCAAGGGCACAGTAGATTTGTGTCCGTCTGTGTAGGCTACAGAAAAGATCCTCTAGGCTGACCATTACAATATCATCCAGTGAAGTAGCAATCAAGTAGTGAGAAATATTTTTCATCCATAAAATATTTTACTATTCAGACTGAATAGTAAATTATCTTAAAGTCGATCAAATTGTAACATTTCACCAATATTTGATGAAATACTAATCCATCACACAGTAAACTAATGCATTAAAACAACAGGGTCCTCCTCAGACCGTAGCCTGGGTTGTAATGGGTTAATGATTCATGGGGCATTGAAAGGCCTCTGTGTGGAGGACTGCTCTAAATCTAATCAGGGCCATTGCTTATGCCAACAGGGCATAGTAATAAAGTTGGCAACACTTGGTTACTGCTTTGTGTTCCTCCTCATTTCTCATCACAGCCCAGACACCACAGTGGAGGGCAACACACACCATAGCAGCCTATCTGCTGTCGCAGTAATTGGAAGATGTAATTCGATTATCCTGATACTACCTGGGGCCACCCATCGCCTATGGTAAAAGTGTATTATTAATATAATGAATTTGGCATCCTATTTACAGGCCTAATGGTAACTACTTCCCATAATCCAATTACCATGGATGAATGATAGTATACCTAGCTCCACGTTGAAATGATGGTGTCCTTTGTTGGGCAAATCAGATGTCAATGTAGCCGACATGAACCCAAACTCACTCTGAATGTACTTTCACATACAGCTTGGGTATGAGAAGTTAGAGGAGTTACTTTCAACTATTCTATGTTATTGAGGTAGTCTACACAAAGGAGTATGAAAGCTGATCAATGTCTAAATGTGTTGACATGATAGCTCAGCTGAAACAAACACAGCTTGTTTGCTAAGCTTAGCAGGGTACATAGAGGTAGGCATCTGGATGGTGGACTTGTTCTCACTGAAATGCATTACTCCTCCTACACCAGTAGGAGTCTGGAATGTTGATTCAAGCACAACATTTTACTATCAACCTTGAAACAAGGTCAAATAAAATTTCAAATTCTACCTAATTTCAACCACCCAATTTATATTGAATATAGAATGAAAAATATTTAAGTTTAGTTATTTTCAATGCAATTTCAATGTATACATATTTCTGATGACGTCAACCTGTTAGTCAGGTTAAGTCAATGCAGTTCATTTCAATGTTTACAGCACTGGTTGGAATGAGATTAAAACAGTACTGAAAACTTTCCCACTTGCTAGCCAATAGATTCTCATGGAGTTTTCATTCAATAGGGTTTTTAGTACATTTATCTAAAGCCATCCCTTTAAATTTGGTGTAGCTTTAATTTGAACTTTCTGGACAGACTCACTGCTCTTAGAGCACTACCCGATTCTAATAATTAGCTGGTTGATAAACTGAATCAGGTTAGCTGTAAATGGGGTTGGAGTGAAAACCTACAGGAAGTTGGCTCTCCAGGAACAGGGTTGGAGTGAAAACCTACAGGAAGGTGGCTCTTCAGGAACAGGGTTGGAGTGAAAACCTACAGGAAGGTGGCTCTTCAGGAACAGGGTTGGAGTGAAAACCTACAGGAAGGTGGCTCTCCAGGAACAGGGTTGGAGTGAAAACCTACAGGAAGGTGGCTCTCCAGGAACAGGGTTGGAGTGAAAACCTACAGGAAGGTAGCTCTCCAGGAACAGGGTTGGAGTGAAAACCCACAGGAAGGTGGCTCTCCAGGAACAGGGTTGGAGTGAAAACCTCCAGGAAGGTGGCTCTCCAGGAACAGGGTTGGAGTGAAAACATACAGGAAGGTAGCTCTCCAGGAACAGGGTTGGAGTGAAAACATACAGGAAGGTGGCTCTCCAGGAACAGGGTTGGAGTGAAAACCTACAGGAAGGTAGCTCTCCAGGAACAGGGTTGGAGTGAAAACCTCCAGGAAGGTGGCTCTCCAGGAACAGGGTTGGAGTGAAAACATACAGGAAGGTGGCTCTCCAGGAACAGGGTTGGAGAGCCCTGCACTAGAATATATGAAGAGAACGTTCAGAATATTTGGCATCGATGAAAGAAAGCCATATAAATACACACATATTAGTCTCCTTTACAGCACTTTACTCTGATCTTGTATATTATTTAGGGTTAGGAAAGTATTTATTAATAAAAAAACAGGTTTGGAGAGCCTTTATGCACTAAATATATTGGTGAATAAAACATACAGTGGTTTGATTCATCCTGAAAGTTACCATATTCAATTATTCAATCCATTAAATACAAGTACAATAGGTGTTGTAAGTACAATAGGTGTTGTAAGTACAATAGGTGTTGTAAGTACAATAGGTGTTGTAAGTACAATAGGTGTTGTAAGTACAATAGGTGTTGAACAGTAGTTTTAATAATCCTCACTAACCAAGGAACTGTGATGACAATGGTCCAGTCATAAACAGTGCACCGGGCTCCAGGTTTAAACTGCTGCATATGGTCTACATTCTATAATGATTCAAATAGGCTACATGTCCTGAATTATTACTCAACTTGTAATACATTAGCCTAATATGATCCACTATTGCTAACGGTCCTCAGGAACAACCACGCGAACCTGACAGAGGAAAAAAATAACGATGTAATGGAATGATGCAAAATGTAAGGAAACTAACACTAAAGTCAGTGACAGATATAAATGTATGTGGGTATAACTGATGGTGGATAGTAGCTAATATTTTTTAAATACAGTGAAAAGTCTGGGCATATAATTAAAACATTCTATGAATCATAAATCAACTCCGTGGGTTTACTGTCATTTGCGCTTGACTAAAGAAGCCTATAGCTTGGGTCTCCAAATTGCATCCGTGGCCTGCAAATGCAAGTTATAAGGCCAACATTTCATAAACTTCACTGTGGAAAAGATGTTGATGTACTTCAGTTTGCTGCCATATGACTGGTTTCACATTTGTCTCCAGTGATCAGAAGGTAAAACATATCTAAAACAATTGTCATTTATATTTACAATCCCCTTATCCAAACGGCTTACTCATTTACCTAGCTCTTATCCAAAGCTCTTAGAGTAGCAATTTGTAAATGACCGTGCATGGAAAATAGTGTTTTTTCGATCCAACCTGTCGGTTGCACTTGGAGCCGATAGGTTGCTAGACTACATTCATAATTTCATTGCGCTTAAACACCTTCATATATTGTATCTCCTCCCCAAACCAAAGCAGGTGAATAGTAGAGAGAAAAGGGAATAAAAAGGGAATTACGTTCTATTTCAATTCAAATCAAATTGTATTTGTCACCTGCCCCGAATACAACAGGTGTAGTAGATCTTACCTTGAAATTCCTACTTACATGCCATTAACCAACAATGCAGTTCAGTTAATATAGTTAAGGAAAAATGGACTAAATAAACTCAAGTAAAAAAATCTAAAGGTAAAACAATAAAATGACATAACAATAACGAGGCTATATACAGGGGGTACCAGTACCCAGTCAATGTATCTACTACTGGCACTACTACTGGCTGCCTCTACGGCTGGCTGGCTCCACTGCTGGCTCTACTGCTGGCTAGCTTTACTGCTGGCTGGCTCTACTGCTGGCTGGCTCTAAGGCTGGCTGGCTGGCTCTACGGCTGGCTGCTGGCTCAACTGCTGGCTGGCTCTACTGCTAGCTCTGCGGCTGCCTGCTGGCTCTACAGCTGGTTGGCTCTACTGCTAGTTGCTAGCTCTACGGCTGCCTGCTAGTTCCACTGCTGGCTGGCTCTACTGCTGGCTGGCTCTAAAGCTGGCTGCTGGCTCCACTGCTGGAAGGCTCTACTGCTATCTGCTAGCTCTACGGTTGGCTGGCTCTAAAGCTGGCTGCTGGCTCCACTGCTGGCAGGCTCTACTGCTAGCTGCTAGCTCTACGGTTGGCTGGCTCTAAAGCTGGCTGCTGGCTCCACTGCTGGCTGGCTCTACTGCTAGCTCTACGGCTGCCTGCTGACTCTACTGCTGACTGGCTCTATGGCTGGCTGCTGGCTCCACTGCTGGCTCTACTGCTGGCTGGCTCTACTGCTGGCTGGCTCTACGGCTGATTGCTGGCTCCACTGCTGGTTGGCTCTACTGCTAGCTCTACGGCTGCCTGCTGGCTCTACTACTGGCTGGTTCTACTGCTGGCTGGCTCTACGGCTGGCTGCTGGCTCCACTGCTGGCTCTACTGCTGGCTGGCTCTACGGCTGATTGCTGGCTCCACTGCTGGTTGGCTCTACTGCTAGCTGCTAGCTCTATAGCTGCCTGCTGGCTCTACTGCTGGCTGGCTCTACAGCTGGTTGGCTCTACTGCTAGTTGCTAGCTCTACGGCTGCCTGCTAGTTCCACTGCTGGCTGGCTCTACTGCTGGCTGGCTCTAAAGCTGGCTGCTGGCTCCACTGCTGGAAGGCTCTACTGCTATCTGCTAGCTCTACGGTTGGCTGGCTCTAAAGCTGGCTGCTGGCTCCACTGCTGGCAGGCTCTACTGCTAGCTGCTAGCTCTACGGTTGGCTGGCTCTAAAGCTGGCTGCTGGCTCCACTGCTGGCTGGCTCTACTGCTAGCTCTACGGCTGCCTGCTGACTCTACTGCTGACTGGCTCTATGGCTGGCTGCTGGCTCCACTGCTGGCTCTACTGCTGGCTGGCTCTACTGCTGGCTGGCTCTACGGCTGATTGCTGGCTCCACTGCTGGTTGGCTCTACTGCTAGCTCTACGGCTGCCTGCTGGCTCTACTACTGGCTGGTTCTACTGCTGGCTGGCTCTACGGCTGGCTGCTGGCTCCACTGCTGGCTCTACTGCTGGCTGGCTCTACGGCTGATTGCTGGCTCCACTGCTGGTTGGCTCTACTGCTAGCTGCTAGCTCTATAGCTGCCTGCTGGCTCTACTGCTGGCTGGCTCTACTGCTGGGTGGCTCTAAAGCTGGCTGCTGGCTCCACTACTGGCTGGTTCTACTGCTAGCTGCTAGCTCCTAGCTCTACAGCTGCCTGCTGGCTCTACTGCTGGCTGGCTCTACGGCTGGCTGCTGGCTCCACTGCTGGCTCTACTGCTGGCTGCTAGCTTTACTACTGACTGTAATCCCCTGTCGAGCATGCCTTTGGCAGTGCCCAAGACAAGGGCAATGGGAGTGCCCTAATGGGACTCAGACCCTCCTTCCCCTCCCTCCCTCACACTGTTCCTACTTTCCACCTGACTTTTCAACTCACATGCATAGCAGAGAGACATGGAGGGAGGACAGGCCCCTCATTAGCTAATGCTATTGCCTTTCTCATAATGAGAGTGCCTGTGTCAAGGTTAGGAGAAAAGGAGAACATTCCCTCATTCATTCACCTTTTCATTTTTCATTTGTGAAAGCAGAGTTGATTATGAAAGAGATTGTGTTGGTAACACCAAGTCAAAGAGATCAAAGTGGAACCAATGGCATCTGAATGATCCCTACCTGTGGATGAATGTCCCACTTCTCAACATGTCAATCAATCTGGTCTGATAAAGAAAAGAGACAACTTAGGAATTAATCAACGTTTTCAAATATTAATTTCCTCTTGGAATATGGATTCACCACAGCCTTACTATTCACAATTGTGGCAGACTAGTCTAGATGATCAAAATGCATTGTGAAATGATGAACAGCAGCCCTGAATTATCAATCTTCAATTAACAACTGTTGATCCATAAATGTCCATATTTTCCATCCCAACAATGGTTTTAAAATCTCAAATCCCTTCCGCAAAGAGGGAAATGCAGTTAGCCGTGTCATCGAGAACACATTCCAAGTTCCCTTTCTCTCTATAGGCAGCACGATCCATCAGCGCTGGTTGATACATTTATTGTTTTCTGCCCTGCAGTCAATGAGCCTGTAGTCTGGCTACAGGAAATCAACTCATCCTCATACGCTCCTATGGATTTCACTATCACACACATTCCAGATGGTTGACTCCTGATCATTTTTATTATTGATTTTCCTCACAAGGCCATATGTGGCCTGTGACACCTCTTGAGAAATTACCACATTAATCTACTGTGATACGTACAGGACAGTGGAGGTTCCACTCCACAAAGTTAACTCTCTCTCTCTCTCTCTCTCTCTCTCAAACAATGTGTTCAGTGCCAAACACGCTTTATTGAACCCGGTGAAGTTTCCTATGCAGTAGGAAGGTTTTGTGGCTTTATACGTATACAACACCGTGGTTTTAAGCATCACCTAGCATCATCATCAAACAGCCATGCATTGTTGTCCACCACCCCTAATGTAATTGTCACTGCAGTATACATTAAGTAGAGGTTGAAGGACATGGATGGAGGCCAGTCCAACTCAACCTCTGTCAATGACTCTGCAGCAGCTTCAGCTAGCGCCTCACCACCTCACTCTGACTGACACCAGTCTGCTGATAAGGCAAGCCAGCGAGCAGCCTAAACTCCACCTCTGTCTCCCTTCCAGCTCCTCTCCCTGTCCTGTGTGGAGTACAGGGCCCCAGCGGTAGGCTTGGCTCTTTATAAGTAGTGAATTACCCAACCCCAGGACATAGCACTGCAGGGTCCCGTTGAGGAGCGAGGCACTACTTCACAACCCTACTGGGGAGCGCTCGGAAACAAATGGCCGTCTAATTAGGAAGTGCTTGAGTCTCATTAATCTCCTCTCCACTCCCAGATAGAGGAGAAGGAAGGAGAGAGGGATTGGAGACTGAAAATGAGCTAATAAAAAGCAGGAGTGTGGAGACACCGTGGGATGAAAGGGAGGAGGATCAAGAGAGTGTTTTTTGAGAGAGAGAGAGAGAGAGAGAGAGAGAGAGAGAGAGAGAGAGAGAGAGAGAGAGGAGAGAGAGGGAGAGAGAGGTGGAAAGATTACAGGGTAGGTTTACAGTGCTTTTTGGAGCAGCGGACGGAAGTTTCCCCAGAGGAAATCAGCTGGGAAGCCAAATTCATTCATGTGTTCGGTCCTCCCTATCACTGGGGAAACGATCCCATACGAGCCCCACATCTCTGGAAGCAGGGCCACATCGACCTTGACCCCGGGGCTAAGAGCTACTCTTTGCCCCACATGGTTGTTAAGCAACACCCCTCTATTTCTGATCTACTTTCAGTCTGAGATGAAGAGTCGAAATATACTGTAGCCACCAGAGAATGAGATACAACATATTGTCATGAATGACTACATCAATGTCATTTATCACAATGATATAAATAGACTCAAGGAAACAGATCTAATGTATTTTACCCCAAAAAACACAGCAGATATTTCTTGTGTCAATGACTTCAGACTTCAGTAACCACCAAACAGCAGTAAACCTCTACTAGAGAGAAGCAAGAGAGAAGCCCCAGGTGTGAGAGTGCTTTGACAGTTAGTCCACAGCGCCCACTGAGATAGCAGTAATGGGTCTGTGTGACTCCACTAACAACAACACTGAGTCTGGTGAGGAAGGGAAGCCACGCCCGGTGAGACCAGGGACACCATTCCAATTTCCTCTGAGTGCAATTCACACAGAGATAAGGCAAAACAGTCCAGACAGCTCAATGAGCAAACCCTTCAGCACTACCTTCTATATTTTCCTACTCACAGAGTAGAGCTTAGAGCTTGAGAGAGCGAGAGAGAGAGAGATAGATTGGTAGTGAGACCCTCTTTATCAGCAACAGAAGAAAGGCCATTTAATCTCCATTTAATCACACTTTAATAGATCACTAATTTGAAAAAGTGTGAGAGAACGAGAGAAGAAGAGAAAGAGAGAAAGGAACGAGGTGGAGAACTTGCACCAGCATTTGCTTCTCTGTGACAGTAACAAGAGCTGAGTGTGTTCCTTTCTTTCGGCCACCTTTAGCCCTGTGTTGTGTCTTGACTCCTGGAGTCAATGGGTCAAGGACAACACAAATTTGCCCACTCCTTGGTTGGCCCCCTGACACCAGAGTTTCTGCAGTGAGCAGAAAAGGGCAGGGATCATGCAATTACCTTGTCTGTTTGCCATGGTCCCTCTCTCACTCTGCACTCAAAGGATATCGGAGGTGTTCCAATCATGTTTAACAAAGTTAACAAATGTTTCACCAGAAAGGTTGAGCAGATGTCCCATCCTAGCCAGACCTTCACTAATTCTACTTTGGGTGGTTTGTGTACAGTAGGTCTCACCACAGCCAGTGTACCAGCTGGAATGCCAGGTTTGGCACCTCCTGTTTGGTGGCGCTGTTCTCCTGACCACTCCTCCCCAGTCCCTGACCCACCACTCCCCCAGCCCTCTCCTTGCGGCCTGCTCCCCGCTGTGCCGGTACCACACCAACACAACCACTTCATTAGAATGGATGGACACGGCTACCAGGCAACACACCACCATCTGTCAAAACTCCTCAGGTGTGTGACAAGCACAATGGAAATAATTGCCTTTTCGTCACAATAACGAGACATTTAGTCATTGAAGACGTAAGGTTCAGAGAATAGCCCACCATCATGGTTGCCAGATTGGGGCTGTACGCTATACAGGGAGGGCTTGATGAATCCAGTGTTCTGCAGAGTCCTGGAGGTAAAGACAGGTAGGCATGCTGATGTTGATGTAACATTGAACATAGTTGTGCTGAACAAACCCGGACTTTACATGAATGACTTGAGTTTGTCTTATGAGTGCCTTTGCTTTGCCACTTTGCTCCACTGGTGGGTTCATACATTCATCCATTGACCTGCTGATGTTTTAATTGCCATTAATCAGTGTTGATGTTGGAGGAAACTTTTTGAGCGGCTGCCAAAGTTATCCCATCTGTCTCCACCCATCCTCTGCTGGCAGCTCAGAGAGATATCGATCTCAGGTGCACCACGTATCCCTGAGAGAGGGAAAGAGTGGACTGAAGAGACAGGAGAATAGAGAGAAAATGGAGGGGGTGATTTGCAGACGGACTTGTTTGCACAAGATAAAGAAACAAAAGCATATGATCAAACATTTTCAATACAGTCACAAACATGCGTTGGGATTACTGCTGGCATACCAAATAACATAGTGCAGGGAGATAAAAGTAGATTGGAAGAGAGAGGGAGACAGAAAAAGAACGATCCTTGATATTTATTTGGGAACAGCTGCTGTGGGGCATGGAAATTTGTACCCCTGTGAGCATCTGCCATTGCAAATTGATTACCCAGGGGTAGGCCAAACTGTGCCAACCCACCACAGACTAATGGCATCTGTTGCTTTGATTATGAGGAGAACACAGACCACTATCTTCTCCCTGATGAGAGCCTGTGATGGGGCCTCTCTGACTGGAGCTCTTTGGGCCCATGTGACTGGAAGCCTGACTAGAGGAGAAGTCGGCTAGCAGGGCTGGTCAGAGGGAACGAAGGGGGTGTAGGGGGTGCGCACTGGCAAGCCAACCCTGCTTAGCTTCAGAAGCAAGCCAGCAGTGGTATGCAGGGTGGTGCCGGGTGTAGGGGGTGCGCACTGGCAAGCCAACCCTGCTTAGCTTCAGAAGAAAGCCAGCAGTGGTAAGCAGGGTTGGTCCTAGGTCAGTCCCTGGATGGGAGACCAGATGCTGCTGGAAGTGGTGTTGGAGGGCCAGTAGGAGGCAATCTTTCCTCTGGTCTAAAAAATATCCCAATGCCCCAGGCCAGTGATTGGGGACACCGCCCTGTGTAGAGTGCCATCTTTCAGATGGGACGTTAAACGAGTGTCCTGACTCTCTGCGGTCATTAAAGATCCCATGGCACTTATAGTAAGAGTAGGAGTGTTAACCCGGTGTCCTGGCTAAATTCCCAACCTGGTCATCAAACCATCACAGTCACCTAATAAACCCCAGTTTACAATTGGCTCATTCATCCCCTCC
Organism: Oncorhynchus masou masou; assembly: GCF_036934945.1. Taxonomy (NCBI): domain Eukaryota; kingdom Metazoa; phylum Chordata; class Actinopteri; order Salmoniformes; family Salmonidae; genus Oncorhynchus; species Oncorhynchus masou. The sequence continues at coordinate 15,679,558 of NC_088225.1, read as the reverse complement.
TCTCCCCTGTAACTATTCCCCAGGTTGTTGCTGCAAATGATAACGTGTTCTCAGTCAACTTACCTGGTAAAATAACTAATAAATCAAATAAACTGGCAGCAGAGAAGTAAGGCGCAGTAGCACCAACCCATAAACACCTCCCCGAGCACTCTTGCAACCACCCCATGAGAGCCCTCTGTGGCCAAGAAACAGTGAGGTCATGACAAGCAAACCAGGGTAGGCCCAGCACCACAGGAAACACGGGAGAGTCAATAAGGAAGAGACTAATTCTCTCCTTGTGACCCCCCTGCATCACCATGCCCACAGGATTGGTGACCTCCCTAATCAACCCTGACCCTAATGGTCGACTATCTGAGGCGTGAACGGGGAAGGGCACAGCCACGGGAACAATAGGGATCACTAAACTATGGGCAAATGACCTATCTATAAAATTCCCAGCCGCGCCTGAATTGACAAGCTCCTTAAGCTGGGAATGCAGAGAAAAGTGAGAATGGTTCCCTGGCGACGCCAGAGCACTGCCTGCTGCCTCGATACCCAGAGGAACCAACCCAGCACCGACCGGCAGTGTGATCTCTGTGGCCACAGATGGTGCACGAGCTAGAACCCCTTCCGGTCTCCCTGTGCACCGCCCCTCCCAGCTCCATGGGTATCGAAGAGGGGTGCGGGGGGATGGAGCCAACAGACCCCGATCTGAATGTCCGCGGGTAACCAGCAGGTTATCCAGCCGGATGGACAGGTCCACCAGCTGGTCGAATGTGAGGGTGGTGTCTCTGCAGGCCAACTCCCGACGGACATCCTCGCGCAGACTGCAGCGATAATGGTCGATCAGGGCCCTGTCGCTCCATTCCGTGCCGGCAGCCAGGGTCCAAAACTCCAGGGCGAACTCCTGGGCGCTCCTTGTCCCCTGCCTCAGATGGAAGAGGCATTCACCTGCCACTCTACCCTCGGGCGGGTGGTCGCCGGAAGCGGCGGGTGAACTCCTCAAACTGGCCCAACGCCGCATCTCCCTCTCTCCATACGCCGTTGGCCCACTCCTGCGCTTTCCCGGTGAGGCACGAGATGAGGGTGGACACTATATCACGAGCCGGATGGACGGTTGCCAGGTATAAGTCCAGCTGCAACAGGAACCCCTGGCAGTTCGCAGCCGTCCCATTGTATTCCTGAGGAAGGGAGAGACGAATCCTACTGGGTCCAGGAGAAGGAGGGGTGCCTAGTGGAGGCCCCGGTTGTGCTAGTAGAGGCGCAGGGAGAACTCCCTGTCTCTCCCAGCGGTCCATTGTCTGGACAACGCGGTCCATTGCGGTGCCAAGATGGTGGAGCATTGCTGCGTGCTCCCGGAAGCGCTCCTCCACCCCTATACCCGGGGTATCTGATACTGCTGACTCCATAAGTCAACAACGGAATTCTGTAGGGGGTGCGTACTGGCGGCAGAGAAGTCAGGTGCAGGAGAGCAAAAACTGATTTACAATGGCACAGTTTAATAAATAAAACCACCATTAACAGAACAATAAATCAATAGGTAAACAAAACCCGGTACACACCAGCACAATGTGCACAATCACTACAATAAACAATTCCGGACAAGGATATGGAGGGAAACAGAGGGTTAAATACACAACATCATTGTAATGATGGAATTGAAACCAGGTGTGCGTGAAGACAAAACAAATGGAAAATGAAAGGTGGATTGGCGATGGCTAGAAGACCGGTGATGTTGACCGCCGAACGCCGCCCGAACAAGAAGAGGGACCGACTTCGGTGAAAGTTGTGACAGGGGGTCAGGGGATGAGCGGACTGGTCTATATGGCTGTCTATAGAGACCTGATTCTGTGACTTATTCTCTGTTCCAGTAACACGAACACATCACAGGCATCCCAAAGGCAGCTAAATTAGGACAGCTGCTAGAGATGGAATGAGTGACAGGTTATTTCACGTCAGTTTGATCATTAATTGTGGGTATGTTTGTATCAGATGTGGAACTATAGACATATTACTGGTGCACAGGATATGTTCAACAACAAGTAGGTCTCTCTCTTTCTCTCTCTCCTGTTACTGTTATAGGCACTTATCAATTTGATAACTCACAGCGGCTGAAGTATTCAGTCTAAGAGGGAGCAACTAAGAGTCTCTCAGACAGGAAATTGTTCTCTTGTTTATCCTGCCATCACACAATTGTATCTTCATGCATCGTTGCAAACAAACTCGACTCAGTCCTGGCTGTCTAATTATCTCAGTGGAAAGAAGCTCTAACAAGGTTTGACAAGTTCCTTCCTCCTACGTGTTTTACCTGGGACAACACATTGATTCAATTGATCAAAGTTGATCTTACTGGACTGCCCGTGACCTTTGGGTTTGAAATCATCAAACACCACCCAATGAAAATCCACATGCCCAAGAGATACACTAATGAAAATGTCAAAGTGCATGTATTAACAATCTCCCAAAACAAGTACAGTGCATAAAGCTTACATCCCAATGAGTCAACATTTTATGCTTTCAATTTGTTTCTGCACTGCATGCACAATTATTAGGCAAGTGAGTATTCTGATCTTATCAATATTTCTATGCACATTTTCCAGCTCCAAACCATATAAACTTGAATACTTATTGGATTGAACAATTTTCAGGTGATATATGTTTGTGTAATGAGGGAGGGTGTGGTGAAAGTGAATAACACCTTATGTCAAGGTGTGCATAATTACCAGGCAGCTTCATTACCTCAGGTAAAATGGGCCAAAAAATAGATTTAACTGACACCGAAAAGTCAAAAATTGTCAAATGCCTTTCAGACAGATGCAACACTCTTGAAATAGCTTAACTAATTGAGGCGTGACCACCGGGCAATCAAACGTTTTGTTGCAAATAGTCAACTGGGGTGCAAAAAATGCATTGGGAAGAAAAGGCTCAAATTAACTGCAGAAGACTTAATTAACCGTCAAGCTACCAGGAACCCATTATCCTCCAGTGCCACCATAATCCAGAACTGCAACCTACCTGGAGTGTCCAGATCTACAAGGTGTCAAGTGCTCAGAGACATGGCCAAGGTCAAGAAAGCTGAAACACCACCACCACTGAATAAGATTAAACAGTTGAAGCATCAAGATTGGGCAAAGAAATACCAGAAGACAGATTTTTCTAAGGTTTTATGGACAGATGAAATGAGAGTGACTCTTGATGGTCCAGATGGATGGGCCCATGGCTGGATCAATAATGGACACAGGGCACCACTTCGAGTCAGGCAAGGTGAAGGAGGGGTACTGGTATGGGCCTTTCAATACATCCACAGGTACACCTTCAATTGACTCAAATGATGTAAATTAGCCTATCAGAAGCTTCTAAAGCCATGATATAATTTTCTGGAATTTTCCAAGCTGTTTCAAGGCACAGTCAACTTTGTGTATGTAAACTTCTGACCCAATGGAATTGTAATACAGTGAATTAAACGTTAAATAATCTGTCTGTAAGCAATTGTTGGTAAAATGACTTGTGTCATGCACAAAGTAGATGTCCTAACCGTCTTGCCAAAACTATAGTTTGTTAACAAGAAATTTGTGGAGTGGTTGAAAAATGAGTTTTAATGACTCCAACCTAAGTGTATGTAAACTTCTTACTTCAACTGTATATATTCCCCTGCGAAAGGAAAAACTCACTTTTCCTTAGTTAAACATTCAGGTTTGAGGTTCAATAACATTTTGGATTGACTGAAAGCGTTGTGTTTGTTCAACAATAAAAATGTATCCTGAGGAATACAATTTGCCTAATAATCGTGCATGCAGTGTATGTTGATCCAATTAAGAATGGAAATGGAGTTACTACATTATGTTTCTGGAGATAGAAACTCGATGTACTGCATCAATCAATTACACCATTTTTTGGGCACTAAATGCTCCTCATAGTGTAATTACGTTGATGAATAAATATTGATATTTTCTCTCCTGAATTACATTATCAATGTACTGTGCTACGGATTCATTACAGGCTGGGTATTCAGATAATAGTTCCTTATATGAATAATAATAAAACATGAATATGATTAAAGACGCAATTATGGGAATCGTTTGTGTGTGTGTGTGTGTGTGTGTGCGTGTGCGTGCGTGCGTGTATATTTTGGCGGTGTGTGTCGTTATGAAAAAGTGGTTTGTCTGAGAGAAGCATAAATGTATGAAACACAATGAAGATAAGTCACAGGTTGAGAAGAGTTTGGAGCACATTGAAACATGTAATTGCTGTATTGTACCACGTGAGATATAAATGTACAGTAAAGTGTAGGGATGCATTGCTATTAAAGAAGACAATATTGCCTTCAAGTCGTATAAGGAATCAACCACTTTAGAAACACATCCAATGTTACCTATTCTACAGTACATACAAATACCACTGGGTTTACATACATTGTTGTGTGTGCTATAGCAATTACAAACTGATTGTTTGTATTTACTATATCTCTTTTCAAAGGAACTCCTCTATAGTAAAGAACATGGAAATAATGCATGGCTACTGGGTTCCTATTATTGACTTAAATGAAGCCATTAAAGTCCAAACAGAGACAGACAAAGAGGAAGGTGTCTTCCTGTTGTGTAAAAGGCAGGAGTAGCTGGGTTTCCATCCAATTGGCGACAGATTTTCATGCGAACATTCTAAAATCTGCATTAAAAACAATATGCACATTACCACCAGAGGGGTGTTTCCATCAAACTGACTTGTTATAAAAGGTGGTGAATGATAATGTAATGCACATAAAAAAACACTTGTGGTTAAGTTTCCATTTACCAAATAAAGAATGTAAGTTAAATGGGTTTCCATGGCATTTTCAACTCTATCAATGGTTTTGTCACAAAACCTATTGCGATAATATTGCAAACTTGCCCAATCTGGTTTTGGTGCATGTTCTATAGACAGTTCGCTGATAAATTGGACAGGGTAGGTTATATGATGAGATATGGATAAAAGCCAGATCATTTGTATTTAATAATTGCAGCCAAGCACCAATCATCATGTCCCCATTCAAATGATAGCCTACCCTCAATCTAAACAAATTATCGTGTGACTCCAAGTTTACTGCGAATTTATGCTTTTAATATTAATATTTGTCCATAAAAGCATTTCCACTGGAATTTTTTCATAATCTATTTCACAGACCCCCAGAAAAATCCCACCTTGTCTTGCGTATTTTGTTTTGTTGACATTGGGACATTTGACCAACAAATGAGCTGTTTCCATAAGGCCTGGTGTTTTTTATGCATCAAGTAATTAATCCGCCTGAAATGACTGGATGGAAACCTGCTTACTGATAGGTTTCATTTCACACCTTGAGGAACATGGACAGACAAATAACATTATATTGATCCAATGTAATTCCTAGAACAACTTTGAGCAAAGGGAGGGATGGAGGGAGGCAGGGATGGAGGGAGGCAGGGAGGGAGGCAGGGATGGCAGGCAGGGTGGGAGGGAGGGAGGGGGGCAGGGGCAGGGGCAGGCAGGGGCAGGGGCAGGGAGGGAGGGGAGGGAGGGAGGGAGGGGCAGGGAGGGAGGGAGGGAGGGAGGGAGGGAGGGAGGGAGGGAGGGAGGGAGGGAGGGAGGGAGGGAGGGAGGGGGAGGGAGGGGTTAGGGAAGGAGAAAGGGAGGGAGGGAGGGGAGGGAGTACCTCTACCTCCGACTGTCTGGAGGAAGATGATGTGACGGCCCATAAAAATACCTCTACCTTTCGACTGTCTGGAGGAAAATGATGTGACGGCCTATAAAAATGAGACTTTCCTCCTTTCCTTTCCTCTGGGGTCCTTCATGATTTACCAGGAGATGGCTGGACACTAAGACAGAGGTGTTACTGGGCTGGGGAGGAGGTGTTACTGGGTGGGGTCTGGGAGGCTAGTACTGGTAACTGCGTGTCAGGGTCAGGGTCAAGGTTAGGGTTAGACCAGTTTCTTTCATCATCCTTCCTAACATCTATCTATATCAAATATGGGCAGGAGAATACCACCATGCATCCCACTGCTGGCTTGCTTCTGAAGCTAAGCAGGGTTGGTCCTGTTCAGTCCCTGATGGGAGACCAGATGGTGTTGGAGGGCCAGTAGGAGACACCCTTTCCTCTGGTCTAAAGAAAATATGCCACAGAGCAGTGATTGGGGACATTGCCCTGTGTAGGGTGCTTTGTTTTGGATGGGATGTTAAACAGGTGTCCTGACTCTCTGTGGTCACTAAAGATCCCATGGCACTTATTGTAAGAGTAGGGGTGTTAACCCTGGTGTCCTGGCTAAATTCCCAATCTGGCCATCGTACCATCATGGTCATCCCAAGCTTACAATTGTCTCATTCATCCCCCTTCCTGTTGCTGTAAATGACAATGTGTTCTCGGTCAACTTACATGGTTAAATAAAATAAATACCTCCATTTGTTGAATTAGCCTGACTTACACCAAAAGTGTGATAAATTGGTCTGAATAACCATCCCACAGTGTTGCCTTTGAACTTGATGGCCATGATAGGAACATGGCAGAACTGAGGTTTTGGGACTCATCTTGGTGCTGTTTCCAATATGCTCCTCTCTATCATAGAAGGAGTCATCTATCTCAAACACTATTTATCAAGCTAACAGTGATGAAAACTCATACATTAAAAGTAATTTCTGTACAATTAAACATTGCATTCGCTATCCAAAAACGCATGAACATATTCCCCCCGTAGAGAGAAACACGTTTGAAGGGGACGCATGCAGTCAGTTATTTATTTTCTTGAGAGGTTATTTCCTATTTGAATTTCACTAGGTCACATTACATTGATGTTGTTTGTCATCCATTTCCATAGTTGTTAGGGGTTTTTCAATGAGGCAATCTTTTGTTCAAGATTTGATACAGGTGCACTTGGCAACAAGTGGCAGCAACTACTGTATACTCGATACTGATTGATGTTGCTCTCATTTTTTATGAATGACAAAGACTAAAAGAATGTTTTTACAGTGAGCTTAATTTTAGGCCGATAGTCATTTTGAAATGCATAGAACCACTGTACAGCCTCCAGGGAGTCAGAACAACAACAATCAACTGGCAGACAATGAATGGATAAATTCCCTGTCTGAAATCATGAGGGTCGATGGGTTAACAAACAGATCCTTCCTTTAGCCAACACCCATCCTCTTCCCTCAGTCAATTAGTGCCAAAGTCCCTGGAGTTGCCCAACCAGACCAGCACAGAGCTGCCTTCTGCCCCTTCTCCACTCAGTCTCCCAGTCCCTTCAGATCAGCACCATATACTGTGTTATGGAAGGTTGCTTCTAGTCACTTGTTTCTACCAAACAGGCACATCATTTGTGGATGCCAAAATGGTGGACCGTTGTGAGTAAAGAATGTGAGTATTTAGGTGCCAGAAATCCAAACTCAAAAATATTCAATAACTCTAACATAGCACAGTGAAGCTTGGAAGGACATACCATAGGGTATTTCTTTTATAATATGCAACATCCCTGTCATCACTCAAATGCATGATCACTTTTTGTTTTTACCTTGACAGCCCAAAGAGAAGTAGGGTAATTACTTAACACTAAATTAATTTAAAAAATAACACTTCACTTTTATTAAATGATTAAAAGGGATGGGTTATTATACAGCCCACTTAGAAATTAAACCCCCACACAGTGTCTGTATGTGTGTCTATGTGTGTGTCTATGTGTGTGTCTGTGTGTCTGTCTGTCTGTCTGTGTGTGTGTCTGTCTGTCTGTCTGTCTGTCTGTCTGTCTGTCTGCGGTGAAGCCACCTGTTTTGTTTTAAATGAACATTGCTGACAGGGTGAGGTGAGTGCCATGGTTACCAGGATCCAGGCTCTGTAAGACCACATAGAGCATGTCTCAATGGACATCAGGCTCTGGTATTACAGACAGTGTGGACTGTTATTAGCAGCTGAAGTAACTGGATATTTTGGAAGCATTAGAAAAGCTACCAACTCTGCTGGTTGACTGTCTGCAACTGGAGGGAATGATTGGTACTATACAACGGGTATGTGTTGTGGCAATGGAAAGGAGGTCACCGAACAGGACGCTATTATACAGCGCTACAAAGCTTTTAAAACCTAACGCATTTACTTTTTTTGAAGGAGAATTAGGATGCAGCGGTCAATATTTCTATAAAGTCCATTATGCATTTCAGCTGGAATCAACTGGACCCGTTTGTTTCTCCACACAGGCCGTCCTCCCACCCTAATGTCCAGTACTCCTCATACTCACTGCCTGCTGGAATCAGCTGGACCCGTTTGTTTCTCCACACAGGCCGTCCTCCCACCCTAATGTCCAGTACTCCTCATACTCACTGCCTGCTGGAATCAGCTGGACCCGTTTGTTTCTCCACACAGGCCGTCCTCCCACCCTAATGTCCAGTACTCCTCATACTCACTGCCTGCTGGAATCAGCTGGACCCGTTTGTTTCTCCACACAGGCCGTCCTCCCACCCTAATGTCCAGTACTCCTCATAGTCACTGCCTGCTGGAATCAGCTGGACCCGTTTGTTTCTCCACACAGGCCGTCCTCCCACCCTAATGTCCAGTACTCCTCATACTCACTGCCTGCTGCTGCCACCTGACCTGTGTCAGGATGTCACAGTGCAATTTTCCACCCTATAAAGTAGCAATACACTCTAACAAGCTTTACCCTCCAGGCTGAAAGTCACAGTGTGGTGTGTTTTTATTGCTTTCTCTCCATTTCAAACTTTCCAATAAACTCAATCTCTCTCTCTCTCTCTCTCTCTCTCTGTCTGTCTCTCGCTCTCCCTCTCTGTCTCCCTCTCTGTCTCTCTCTCTGTCTCTCTCTCCCTCTCTCTCTCTCCCTCTCTCTCTCTCTCTCTCTCTCTCTCTCTCTCTCTCTCTCTCTCTCTCTCTCTCTCTCTCTCTCGCTCTCTCTTTCTCTCTCTCTCTCGCTCTCTCGCTCTCTCTCTCGCTCTCTCTCTAGGCTGTCTGAGAGACATCAAAGGTTATGTTCACGCTAATTCACCTTAATTGTGTCAGGCTTTGGACTCGGAGGGAATGGAACGAGACGCTAATGGCTGACGTCAGATCAGCGTGAGGAGGAGGGCGACTTTCACCAGGAGCGACCTTCAGAGGGCATCGGTCCACAGAGAGGTCTCCCTGATAAGTGGAGCAGCAGCGTTCAGATTGCTCCACTAATCAGTAGCAGAGCCTCAGGTGATCCTTCAGTACCCCAGTGTCTACTCGACTGTGTCTATGCAAACTACGTGGCTAAATCAGCATTCTAATTTGTGCAACTTGTAGAGAGACAGACGCGCTGACATCAAGGTTGCTCCTGATTCAATGTCATGTTCAATTTGTTTGGGATTTGTTTGGAGCTGAACAGCTTGTTGGAGGGATATGTGGGCTTCTGACAGTGTTATAGTTGTCTCTTAAGCCGTAACCAAAGTGCTGAGGTCATTGGTCTAACCCTGAGTTAATGCATACAGGATTGAGATTGAATGGGGAAACACTGGGAAGAGGAGCAATAATGTGCTCATTCATAACTTGCTGGGCGAATATCCCATAATTACAGAACACAGAGTCCACAGATACATTAGCATTGATCATTACAACGCAATGCGACCTGGTTGAACCACCTGAGCCGACAAATCCCTGGCATAATAAAACCCATTTAGCTTGACTGGCTAGTTTGCATGAGAGTGATTAGTTTAGTTGTGAATTACAGTTTTTCTCAGTCGCTTTGCAGCATTTTTCACATCATCCCTGACATGTTTAAAATAATAAGTGCATTTCTCAGAACAATTTGTACAAACTGCAATATACAATAGATATGTTTCTAAAGCTCGTCAGTCACTAAAAATCCTTAGTACATCTCTCAAAAGTAAATATTCATGCCAATGATCATGTCAGTGTCATCAGAATGATAAGTCATTGAGTCATTGTTCACGAACATGTTGTCAATGTAACTGTGTACTTTGACAGTATTACCTGATGTAAACTTAGGCTACAGTTTGGATGACAGTTACTGTATTGAAAATGCACAAGGCTGCACTTCTATGGCATATATCAATTTCAACAGTACTATTTACATATTACTGTATGTGGGTTATTGATTGAAAGAGACTGGACAACCCAAGGGGCACCAATGAAAAAAAACTAAATTAGAAAGAAACACAGGAAACCACCCCTAAGGCACAACTTTGCCCGCAGCACTGTTGTGCTGTCTCTACACATCCAGACGTTCCTGTCTGTCGGCCCACATATTCTCATCCACATCACACCGGATATTTTCCCTTCCAATGCAACATGGAAAGAATCTTTTGGAATGCCTTATCCATCCTCTGCAGGCATCTACTGTGATGTCCTCACATGCTGCATCCATTGCAGCCAGCAGGGTCATCTATGTGGCTGACGATCGTACACCTTCCACCTCCATGCTGAAAATAACTCCTCAATTGGGTTAAGGAATGGTGAATAAGGTGGGAGGAATTCTATGAGCATCATCGGGTGGGTCACAAACCATTGCCTTATGATGTTTGATCGATGGAAACTCACATTATCACAAATGACCACATACTTTGGCAAATCCTCTCTAAACAGACCCCTCTCATCATCAGGGATGAGAGCCCTGTAGAGAGTCTCTAAAAAGTTGAGCCTCATCCACGTATACAAAGTTGTGAGAGGGTTCACTAGATTCCAACTCCATTATACGCTATATCCCAGAACACACAGTTGAATTTGTTTTGGTAAGGAAGAGTGACATAAAATGTACATATATTGCATGTTCCTTCCACAGCAATGGAAATGTGTGCAGTTTATGCTTACTGTACTATGTATCACTATAAAATGTTGCTGTAAAGTAGTTACATAGATATATGTTTTACCTGTACATACTGGTACCGTAGCTCCTTAACTCTGTCCTCATTCCTTTGGAATGGTACACGGTACAGCTGTTTCATACTCATCTGGTTTCTATGCAGCATCCTGTCGATGGTTGAGATGCTAACCGTATGGATGTTTTTAAAGACATCGTTGTCTTCTATAATGGTCCTTTGTATTTCCCTGAGTCTCATGGCATTGTTTGCTCGGACCATGGTGCAAATAGCCTCCTCCTGTTGAGGTGTGAAAAGGCATCCTCTGCCACCAGTTTGAGGTACTCTTGCAGTCCTATGTGGGGAAAATGCAGTGATGCATCGCACACTTTCACATAGACAAAAACTATGCGAACACACATTTTACTGTAAAACATACAGGTGGGTGCATGTAAGGTGCAGCATGTATCTGCATAGAGTATATTTCTGTATGCTGTGAAATACAAGTGGACTACTGTAATATGAAGCATTGTAGGAAGTATACAGTATACTGCTTATATACAGTAATAGTGCACTGTACATTGGTGGACATACCTGTTCTCTCTTCGAAACGTTTGAACTATTGAGGACACGGTTGATCTCCCAATATTCAGCTGCACCCTTCGACCAGCCTCAGCCATTGTAAGGCCATGATTGACAACATGGTCTACGATAGTGGCCCATATGTCATCAGATATGCGCCTATGTCCTCTTCTGCCTCTTCCTCTGTTTTGCCTTCCACCACACATCCTTGCTCCTCTTCTTCCTCCTCTTGGCTGTTGACCCTGTTCGTTTCCTGGTCCATCCATTATTGGAAAATTGCAACTGTGGGTTGTGGTCTGTCTATATATGCTTTCCAGTTGATTCTTCATGAGATGCACCTTTGAGCAATTTAGACAACTGGTTGATTGTTGGTTGAACTAACACTTTACATTCCTTCATGAGTGAGGGTCAATTTCACCTGCACGATTCATCAATTCACGTTTTTGTACAAAAGGTCTAATAGAAATGTGTAAAACTATGCTTGACAGATTATGACAAATAGTTCAACAATTTTGCCTGTAAAGGCTTATGCAAGGAACTAATGCCTAGATGTTTTGAGGGGTAAGACTATTCAACAGAGAACCATCTACTATATTTTGATCAACATGACATGAGCAATTGATAATGTGGAAAAAAGCTGACACTTGTACATTATCAATTGCAATTTGTTCAAAGGAATAAGAAATTGCTTTAATGATGTGCACAAGTGACTAGATGATTTGGAATTTGTACAAGTAGTATCAAGAATTGCACTTTTGATCTAAGAAATGCACCAAAAGCGACTGAGAACAACTGTAACACATCTGTCCCCATATGATGCAAAAGCTATGCTTTCTTGTACATCAGCAATTACCATGAACCAATTTAGGGGCTGTGGATGTGGCAAATGATTTATAGTTCCACAGAACCACAACGACAAACTACTGGCCATAAGCAGACCTTGAAAGTGCTTTAAAAGTCATTTTCAGAAAGTAATAGTTAGAGGTATATACAACCCATTGGGAGGTTTTCTCAGTTGGGCTTTAAGAAAACGTAAATGGGGAAATAGTTCGATTTTCAAATGACTTTGGTCACTTAGCAAAGTGATGAGCCATTGCACTGTGCCCTAACGACTTGCTTCTACTACAGGAACAAGCCTGTGGATTTATGGGTGTCGGTGTGTGTCAGAGTTGCTGAGTTGCTGTGGTGGGCCGGGCCGGTGTATACACAGTCGCCAGGTGTCACATTGGTGCGGCTGGTTAAGTGTGTACTGTGTCAAGAAGCAGTGCAGCTTGGCGGGGTTGTGTTTTGGAGGACGTACGGCTCTCGACCTTCGCCTCTCCTGAGTCTGTGCGGGAGTTGCAGCGATGGACCAAGACTGGAACTACCAATTGGATATGGTGAAAAGAAAAGACACGTCAACATTTAATTTAATCATGTTGCTGCCATTTCACCAACTAAGCCCTTCTCTTTCAGTAATGTAAACTCAGTTACATTCTGTTGATAGACATTAGATGTGAAGCAAACACTGTTTGATACTACTGGGAAACCTTCCCACAAACCTCCAGCAACCCAGATTTACTCTGCTGTCTCCCATTCTAATTGGCTGCTTCTAATTCTAAGTGGAACAAAGGTGGTGGGAATCTAACACCAATGAAGAGACAATGAGGATCAGAGGCTTTAGGGAGGCTCACAGGCAGTCAGGAGGACACCTAAACCAAAGCCCTGCTGGGTGAAATAGTACCATTCCCAGGTCCACAAAACGGCCTGTGTCTGGCACGTGCCAAGGAGCATTAAGTGATTTAGCTGTGGTGTCCACTGTGTCCCTGGGGAAGGGAACAGAGAGCTGGGGCTCCTGGGAAAAGAGAGGGCGAGTAGAAAGGCGGTGAGAAGGACTAGTGTAAATCTCCACAGCATTTCGGGGAAGAAGCAGCAGCAAAGAAGCAGACAAACATTACGCATCGGCACCATAAATAGTGACTGTAAAAACAGAAGCAACCTCAGGACCTCCAAGAGCTCTCAGCAAATCAACCAAGAATACTGAGGCAACAAGGGCACCATGTGTCCATGTGTATCAACTTGTATCTCTGGTGTGTTTGCCACAAGAGGCAATTGAAAGCAAGGTAGGAAATGACAACAATATGTAGCCCATACTGATATTTACAACATTGGAGAGTCATTGAACCTATTCCAGTTCCAGAATGTGTGTGTTATAAGTCCACTGCCATCCTCTTATAAAACGAGCCCTTTTAAAGGTAAGTGCTGCTGGCTGTTAGAAGGCGATATAGACCTAACTAGGAGCTTGTAAAGGAGGTTTATGAAGGTGTTATATTGTCTTCCATTTGGACCTTTCATGAAGTTGACAGCAGCAGAGACAAAAGAAGAGAGAGAGAGAGATGGAGAGGCAGGGGTCACCACACCGTGACTTCAATCGTTAAATCGATGAATAAAACTTCTGCTGAATTAAGTCTGAAAATGACACTGAAGCTTCTCTCCAAAGCTCCTCACCTTCAGTCAGCAGAGTCGTGAGTGGATGAACTCCAGGAACTGCAGATGTGACCGATTGGCTGATTCCTTATACTTGGCGGCCAAATGGGGTGCGCTTAAGCAGGCCTATTGACAAGTAATTTGGGTGAAAGGCTGACATTAATAAAACAAAGTCATGGAGAAAGAGAAAGGGTGGGGTGACAGAGAGAGAGGATGAGGTGTGGGGAGAGAGAGGATAAGGTGGGGGAGAAAGAGGATGAGGTGTGGGGGGAGAGAGGATGAGGTGTGGGGAGAGAGGGGATCGGGTGTGGGGAGAGAGAGGATGAGGTGTGGGGAGAGAGGGGATGGGGTGTGGGGAGAGAGAGGATGAGGTGTGGGGAGAGAGAGGATGAGGTGTGGGAAGAGAGAGGATGAGGTGTGTGGAGAGAGAGGATAAGGTGTGGGGGAGAGAGGATGAGGTGTGGGGAGAGAGGGGATGGGGTGTGGGGAGAGAGAGGATGAGGTGTGGGGAGAGAGGGGATGGGGTGTGGGGAGAGAGAACATGAGGTGTGGGGAGAGAGGGGATGAGGTGTGGGGAGAGAGGGGATGAGGTGTGGGAGAGAGGGGATGAGGTGTGGGGAGAGTGGGGATGGGGTGTGGGGTGTGGGGGGAGAGAGGATGATGTGTGGGGAGAGAGGGATGGGGTGTGGGGGAGAGAGAGGATGAGGTGTGGGGAGAGAGAGATGAGGTGTGGGGAGAGAGGGATGAGGTGTGGGGGAAAAGAGGATGAGGTGGGGGGGGATGGGGTTTGGGGAGAAAGGATGGGGTGTGAGGAGAAAAGATGGGGTGTGGGGAGAGAGGATGAGGTGTGGGGAGAGAGGGTGAGGTGTGGGAGAGAGGGTGGGGTGTGGGGAGAAAGGATGAGGTGTGGGAGAAAGGATGAGGTGTGGGGAGGGAGGATGGGGTGTGGGGAGAGAGGATGAGGTGTGGGGAGAGAGGGGATGGGGTGTGGGGAGAGAGAGGATGAGGTGTGGGGAGAGAGAGGATGAGGTGTGGGGAGAGAGAGGATGAGGTGTGTGGAGAGAGAGGATAAGGTGTGGGGGAGAGAGGATGAGGTGTGGGGAGAGAGGGGATGGGGTGTGGGGGGAGAGAAAGGATGAGGTGTGTGGAGAGAGAGGATAAGGTGTGGGGGAGAGAGGATGAGGTGTGGTGAGAGAGGATGTGGTGTGGGGAGAGAGGATGATGTGTGGGGATGGAGGATGGGGTGTGGGGAGAGAGGATGAGATGTGGGAAGAGAGGTTGAGGTGTGGGGAGAAAGGTTGAGGTGGGGGGAGAGAAAGGATGTGTATGGGGAGAGAGGATGGGGTGTGAGGAGAGAGGATGGGGAGTGGGGAGAAACGTTGAGGTGGGGGGAGAGAAAAAAGGTGTGGGGAGAGAAGATGAGGTGGGGGGAGAGAGGATGGGGTGTGGCGGAGAGAGGATGGCGTGTGGGGAGAGAGGATGGGGTGTGGGGGAGAGAATGAGGTTTGGGGGAGAGAGGATGGGGTGTGGGGAGAGAGGATGGGGTGTGGGGAGAGAATGAGGTGTGGGGGAGAGAGTATGGGGTGTGGGGGAGAGAGGATGAGGTGTGGGAGAGAGGGTGGGGTGTGGGGAGAAAGGATGAGGTGTGGGGAGAAAGAATGATGTGTGGGAAGAGAGGATGAGGTGTGGGGAGAGAAGATGAGGTGTGGGGAGAAAGGATGAGGTGTGGGGAGGGAGGATGGGGTGTGGGAAGAGAGGATGATGTGTGGGAAGAGAGGATGAGGTGGGGTGAGAGAGGATGTGGTGTGGGGAGAGAGGATGATGTGTGGGGAGGGAGGATGGGGTGTGGGGAGAGAGGATGAGATGTGGGAAGAGAGGTTGAGGTGTGGGGAGAAAGGTTGAGGTGGGGGGAGAGAAAGGATGTGTATGGGGAGAGAGGATGGGGTGTGAGGAGAGAGGATGGGGAGTGGGGAGAAACGTTGAGGTGGGGGGAGAGAAAAAAGGTGTGGGGAGAGAAGATGAGGTGGGGGGAGCGAGGATGGGGTGTGCGGAGAGAGGATGGCGTGTGGGGAGAGAGGATGAGGTGTGGGGGAGAGAATGAGGTTTGGGGGAGAGAGGATGGGGTGTGGGGGAGAGAAATGAGGTGTGGGGGAGAGAGGATGGGGTGTGTGGGAGAGAATGAGGTGTGGGGGAGAGAGGATGGGGTGTGGGGGAGAGAGGATGGGGTGTGGGGGAGAGAATGAGGTGTGGGGGAGAGAATGAGGTGTGGGGGAGAGAGGATGGGGTGTGGGGGAGAGAATGAGGTGTGGGGGAGAGAGGATGGGGTGTGGGGGAGAGAATGAGGTGTGGGGGAGAGAGGATGGGGTGTGGGGGAGAGAGGATGGGGTGTGGGGGAGAGAATGAGGTGTGGGGGGAGAGAGGATGGGGTGGGGGGAGGATGGGGTGGGGAGAGAGGATGGGGTGTGGGGGAGAGAATGAGGTGTGGGGAGAGAGGATGGGGTGTGGGGGAGAGAATGAGGTGTGGGGGGAGAGAGGATGGGGTGTGGGGGAGAGAATGAGGTGTGGGGGAGAGAGGATGGGGTGTGGGGGAGAGAGGATGGGGTGGGGGGAGGATGGGGTGGGGAGAGAGGATGGGGTGTGGGGGAGGACGGGGGGAGAGGATGGGGTGTGGGGGGGAGGATGGGGGGGAGAGGGATGGGGTTGGGGGGGAGAGAGGAGGGGTGGGGAGAGAGGAGGGTGGGGGAGAGAGGATGGGGTGTGAGGAGAGAGGGGGGATGGGGTGTGGGGAAAGAGGATGATGTGTGGGAGGGAGGAAGGGGTGTGGGGAGAGAGGATGAGATGTGGGAAGAGAGATTGAGGTGTGGGAGTGAAAGGATGTGTATGGGGAGAGAGGATGGGTGTGGGGAGAGAGGATGGGTGTGGGGAGAGAGGATGGGGTGTGGGGAGAAAAGTTGAGGTGGGGGGAGAGAGGATGGGGTGTGGCGGAGAGAGGATGGCGTGTGGGGAGAGAGGATGGGGTGTGGGGGAGAGAATGAGGTGTGGGGGAGACAGGATGGGGTGTAGGGGAGAGAGGATGGCGTGTGGGGAGAGAGGATGGGGTGTGGGGGAGAGAATGAGGTGTGGGGAGAAAGGATGTGGTGTGGGGAGAGAGGATGGGGTGGGGGGAAGATGGGGTGGGGAGAGTGGATGGGGTGTGGGGGAGAGGATGGGGTGGGGGGGGGAAGAGAGGATGGGGTGGGGGGAGAGAGGATGGGGTGGGGGGAGAGAGGATGGGGTGGGGGGAGAGAGGATGGGGTGGGGAGAGAGGATGGGCTGGGGGAGAGAGGATGGGGTGGGGAGAGAGGATGGGGTGGGGAGAGAGGATGGGGTGGGGAGAGAGAGGATGGGGTGGGGAGAGAGAGATGGGGTGGGGGGGGAGAGAGGATGGGGTGGGGAGAGAGAGGGATGGGGTGGGTGGAGAGAGGATGGGGTGGGGAGAGAGAGGATGGGGTGGGGAGAGAGAGGATGGGGTGGGGGGAGAGAGGATGGGGTGGGGAGAGAGGATGGGGTGGGGGAGAGAGGATGGGGTGGGGGAGAGAGGATGGGGTGGGGAGAGAGGATGGGGTGGGGGGAGAGAGGATGGGGTGGGGAGAGAGGATGGGGTGGGGAGAGAGAGGATGGGGTGGGGAGAGAGGATGGGGTGGGGGAGAGGGGATGGGGTGGGGAGAGAGAGGATGGGGTGGGTGGAGAGAGGATGGGGTGGGGGGAGAGAGGATGGGGTGGGGAGAGAGGATGGGGTGGGGGGAGAGAGGATGGGGTGGGGAGAGAGAGGATGGGGTGGGTGGAGAGAGGATGGGGTGGGGAGAGAGAGGATGGGGTGGGGAGAGAGAGGATGGGGTGGGGGGAGAGAGGATGGGGTGGGGGGGAGAGAGGATGGGGTGGGGAGAGAGAGGATGGGGTGGGGGGAGAGAGGATGGGGTGGGGAGAGAGGATGGGGTGGGGGGAGAGAGGATGGGGTGGGGAGAGAGAGGATGGGGTGGGGGGAGAGAGGATGGGGTGGGGGGGGAGAGAGGATGGGGTGGGGGGAGAGAGGATGGGGTGGGGGAGAGAGGATGGGGTGGGGGGAGAGAGGATGGGGTGGGGAGAGAGGATGGGGTGGGGGAGAGAGGATGGGGTGGGGAGAGAGGATGGGGTGGGGAGAGAGAGGATGGGGTGGGGAGAGAGGATGGGGTGGGGGGAGAGAGGATGGGGTGGGGAGAGAGGATGGGGTGGGGGGGAGAGAGGATGGGTTTGGGAGAGAGGATGGGGTGGGGAGAGAGAGGATGGGGTGGGGAGAGAGAGGATGGGGTGGGGGGAGAGAGGATGGGGTGGGGAGAGAGAGGATGGGGTGGGTGGAGAGAGGATGGGGTGGGGAGAGAGAGGATGGGGTGGGGAGAGAGAGGATGGGGTGGGGGAGAGAGGATGGGGTGGGGAGAGAGGATGGGGTGGGGAGAGAGAGGATGGGGTGGGGGGAGAGAGGATGGGGTGGGGAGAGAGGATGGGGTGGGGGGGGAGAGGATGGGGTGGGGAGAGAAAGGATGGGGTGGGGGGAGAGAGGATGGGGTGGGGAGAGGGATGGGGTGGGGAGAGAGGATGGGGTGGGGGGAGAGAGGATGGGGTGGGGAGAGAGAGGATGGGGTGGGTGGAGAGAGGATGGGGTGGGGAGAGAGGATGGGGTGTGGGGGGGGAGGATGGGGGGAGAGAGGATGGGGTGTGGGGGGGGGATGGGGGGAGAGAGGATGGGGTTGGGGGAGAGAGGGTGGGGTGGGGGAGAGAGGAGGGGTGGGGGAGAGAGGATGGGGTGTGAGGAGAGAGGGGATGGGGTGTGGGGAAAGAGGATGATGTGTGGGGAGGGAGGAAGGGGTGTGGGGAGAGAGGATGAGATGTGGGAAGAGAGATTGAGGTGTGGGGAGAGAAAGGATGTGTATGGGGAGAGAGGATGGGTGTGGGGAGAGAGGATGGGTGTGGGGAGAGAGGATGGGGTGTGGGGAGAAAAGTTGAGGTGGGGGGAGAGAGGATGGGGTGTGGCGGAGAGAGGATGGCGTGTGGGGAGAGAGGATGGGGTGTGGGGGAGAGAATGAGGTGTGGGGGAGAAAGGATGGGGTGGGTGGAGAGAGGATGGGGTGGGGAGAGTGGATGGGGTGTGGGGGAGAGGATGGGGTGGGGGGAAGAGAGGATGGGGTGGGGGGAGAGAGGATGGGGTGGGGGAGAGGGATGGGGTGGGGGGAGAGAGGATGGGGTGGGGGAGAGAGGATGGGGTGGGGGGAGAGGGATGGGGTGGGGAGAGAGAGGATGGGGTGGGGGGAGAGAGGATGGGGTGGGGGAGAGAGGATGGGGTGGGGAGAGAGGATGGGGTGGGGGGAGAGAGGATGGGGTGGGGAGAGAGGATGAGGTGTGGGGAGAGAGAGGATGGGGTGGGGAGAGAGAGGATGGGGTGTGGGGAGAGAGGATGGGGTGGGGGGGGAGAGGATGGGGTGGGGGAGAGAGGATGGGGTGGGGGAGAGAGGGATGGGGTGTGGGGGAGAGGATGGGGGGGGAGAGAGGGGGATGGGGTGTGGGGAGGGGGGATGGGTGGGGGAGAGAGGGGATGGGGTTGGGGGAGAGAGGATGGGGTGGGGGAGAGGGAGGGGGAGGTGGGGGTGAGGAGAGGGGATGGGGTGTGGGGAGAAGAGGATGATGTGTGGGGAGGAGGAATGGGTGTGGGGAGAGATGAGATGTGGGAAGAGAGATTGAGGTGTGGGGAGAGAAAGGATGTGTATGGGGAGAGAGGATGATGGTGTGGGGAGAGAGGGGATGGGGTGTGGGGAGAGAGGATGGGGTGTGGGGAGAGAAGGTTGAGGTGGGGGAGAGGGATGGGGTGTGGGGAGAGAGGGGGATGGGGTGGGGAGAGAGGATGGGGTGTGGGGGAGAGAATGAGGTGTGGGGAGAGGGATGGGGTGTGGGGGAGAGAGGGGATGGGGTGTGGGGGGAGGGATGGGGTGGGGAGAAAGGATGGGGTGTGGGGAGAAAGGATGAGGTGTGGGGAGAGAGGATGAGGTGTGGGAGAGAGGATGGGGTGTGGGGGGAGGGATGGGGTGGGGTGGGGAGAGTGGATGGGGTGGGGGGAGAGAATGGGGTGGGGGAGACAGGATGGGGTGGGGGAGAGAGGATGGGGTGGGGGAGAGTGGATGGGGTGGGGGGAGAGGATGGGGTGGGGGGAGAGAGATGGGGTGGGGAGAGAGGGATGGGGTGGGGGAGAGAGGATGGGGTGGGGGAGAGAGGATGGGGTGGGGGAGAGAGGATGGGGTGGGGAGAGAGAGGATGGGGTGGGGGAGAGAGGATGGGGTGGGGGGAGAGAGGTTGGGGTTGGGGGGCACACTGAAACTAATTAGATATGACATCCAAAGCCTGCTATCAATTTATACCCCAAACACCACACACAGACTGACCTAGAGGAAGGGCAAGGTAGGAGGGAAAAACATACACCTTGTTGATACGTCACGTGCCACAACTGCAGAACCACTTTCAACATTTGAAGAAAGCCATGGCTGTGGAAATGAAGATTGACCATCTATTACAGTATGCTTGAAAGAGATATGTACAGTAAGTCAAGGATGACTTAGTCTGTCTGACTTAGTCTGCAGGCCTTAAAGGAGAATTTTCCTTTTTTACAACCAAATCTCTATTTTCTGATGTAAATGGCATGTTATGGAAGGGCCCAGACACTTTTCTTTTGTGATTTCACTTGATTTTGAAAAACATACCCAAGCAGCAATTCACTTCCTCATCCTCGTTGTGCAGTACGGGGCTCGGAAAAAACAAGAACAATGGCTCCAAAAACACCCAACTAAGCTCACAGTATAGTGACGCAGGTCTTTAGAAGTTGTACACATGAAATTGTGTCATTCGGAACTTTATCCACAACATTTTCATTTTCATCTTCTTCCATTTTTTTTCCTCACACCAGATACATATTTATACATAAGAAAAACAATTTACAGACGCACACACACAATGACTACTATTATCTGCCCAGACCTGCATACTCACAACCCCATCCTTCGTGCCTGCATTATTATTTGCCTGAAATTGTATCAATTAGTTTTTCTCGGTTGCCCATGCTATTTCAATGTACACATAATACTATACTGCATCACTATACTGAAGGCGTTTCAGATTCTAAAAGGATGTATTTGGGTGTTTTTGGAGCGTTTGTTCATGCTTTTTCAGAGTACTGCACAACGTACTGCACAATGAGGATGAGGAAGTGAATTGATGGTTGGGGTAAGTTTTTCAAAAACAAGCAAAATCCCATCAAAAATAGAGATTTGGTTGAAAAAAGCAAACTTCTCCATTAACAACACCTTGCTGAATGCAATTAAGGCTGGCCATTATATACTGAAGTGGGTTGACTTAAATTGAACCCTGGCCTGTTTTATGGGGCCTCCGCGTCACCAATGCTCTCACGTTTCAACAGGACATCACAGGGAAGTGCTTTAGGGGAGAGTAAATGAAGAGGGTACCTGCGATTGGTCACAGGCAGAAATCACTGTGGCGACAGCTTCACAATGAATTTAGACTTTCAGCCATTTACTCTGCCTAACAATGGGAAGGCAATGTCCCCCGGGAATGCAATTAAGACCCTCTTATCACTGAACCCCCTCCTCCCTAACCCCACCTCTCCTCCCTGTAAAGAAGGTAGTAAGACAGCAATATAACTCTACCGATTGAGGAATGTGGATGGTATTTCACTGTGCCTGTCTCACTATATAGAGTAATAAACCCCAACATTCAGTATTAAATCCTAACATTCAAATGCATATTTTCTGTGTATCAAACCACTTTTTGGAGAAAAGATTAGACCTTTAAAACATTTTCTATATGTTCTGTGAAGTGTATTTCAATGAGGGCTGTTGTTGCCTTCTCTACTCCTCGATAAGAGGATAAAGATGAAGAATGACCTTGACCCCGTACCCCCTCCCCACTCTGCTCTCTATCTCTCTCAGGCAGCAGGGTAGCCTAGTGGTTAGAGCATTGGACTGGTAACCGAAAGGTTGCAAGTTCAAATCCCTGAGCTGACAAGGTTAAAAAAATCTGTCGTTCTGCCCCTGAACAAGGCAGTTAACCCACTTTTCCTAGGCCGTCATTGACAATAACAATTTGTTCTTAAAACGTGTTCACGCTACACGTTCCCCAAGGGCCCCATAAATCTCTGTTTACATTGACGCCATGTTCAAAAAATGTCCGGAGAAATTATAGATATCTCCGCCAGATAACAGCAATACACATCATAAACTTTGACTAAATATAAATGTTCTACATATAGTTAGAAAGATACACTGCATCTTAATGCAATCGCTTTGTCACATTTCTTTTTAACGTTACAGAAATTGTTCACTATTCAATAATCTGAGACGGCGCTCAGACATAAGCAATATTTCTCCGCTATGTTGGAGTCAACAGAAACACAAAATTACAACATAAATATTCCCTTACCTTTGATGGTCTTCGATCAGAATGTAGTGGAAGGAGTCATACTTACCCAATACATCGTTTTGTTTCAGTTCGTGTGTAGTTATAGTAGCATAGGCTACCCGTGTCAGCTGAAATGCATCCAAAATGACTTCTGGTCCCGAACAGTTGCGCATCAAAACTTCAAAATTACATATTATATGTCGACTAAACTGGTCAAACTAAGTGCAGAATCAAGCTTTAGGATGTTATTAACGTACAAAACAATTCTCAATTCAACCGGACAATCTGACTTCTTCTCATGCAAGCTGGAACAAAGGGAGCTCTGTGCCCAACGCGTGCCCGAACGCGCATGTATTTTCTCGCGACACTCACTATTTTGCCTGCCAAAGGGTCAAAGCTCGCGGGATTTGCACAATTAAATGCTCTACTGATTGAGGAAATCTCGCGGAAGACATAGAAACTGTTCCCAGATCCATAGCTGGTTGGGAAGAATGGTGGCGATGACGTCAAAGTTGCCCCAACTTTCTGGATGCCAAAACTAGTTTGGGAGATTGGCTGCCCTGTGAGTTCTGCTATACTTACAGACATAATTCAAACAGTTTTAGAAGCTTTAGAGTGTTTTCTATTCAATAATAATTATTATATGCATATATTAGCAATTTTGGACAGATTTCTTTTCAGTTTACTATGGGCACACAATTCATCCAAAGGGGGCAGTATTGTCCCGAGCCTTAACAGGTTTAACTGACTTGCCTAGTGAAATAAAACAATTAATGACAGGGTGATGAAGTGATGACACAGGAGTTCTTTGTGAGCTTTTTGCCCTGCACCACCCTGGCTGCAGAACACTGTGTGACTGCAGACTGCTGCGTGATAGTGTCACTGCACATCTGCCTAGCTGGCCACACCTCCAGCTTGGTTATCGAGGAGGAAGAGGAGGAGGGACAGGGCTGATACGGGAGAGGGACAGATGGCTTCAGAGGAATGGGCAGGGGTACAGTATGCCATCAATTAATTTGCAATGGAACCCAAATCCCAATTGGTGCCTCCATAACATTTCAAAGACGAAGGAACAGATTGAACCCTGGGTGTGTATGGAAATCCTGGAAATAGGGTTTAATTGGGAGTGAGGAGGTACAAATCCATTGCAGCATAAAGACTGCTACCTATTTTGTACTGAAACTACATTGCATTTGTACTGTACGCATCATGATCAACCCTCACCTTATCTTACCTAATTTTATCATATAGGGCTGAGATAGCATAATAGTAATGAATGATTCACCAAAATGTCAGTTTAATTTTGGGGGGTTATTAATAACTTTTCATGTTCACAACTGTGCACTCTCCTCAAACAATAGCATGGTATTCTTTCACTGTAAAAGCTACTGTAAATTGGACAGTGTCGTTAGATTTGCAATAATTTAAGCTTTCTGCCAGTGTTAGATATGTCTATGTCCTGGGAAATGTTCTTGTTACTTACAACCTCATGCTAATCGCATTAGCCTATGTTAGCTCAACCATCCCGTGGTAGGGACACCGAGCCCGTAGAACTAATTGACTGACGTCGGTTCAATGACTTGAACTTCAATTTAGTTAGGGTTTTTGTGAGCTCAAAACATCGTTTTTCTAGAAAGAAATCAAATCGTTCACTTGAGAAATTAAGTCAAGAACTATGTGGGACGCTGGGCTAATTGGAAGTTGTGGTTTTTATTGGTCAAATATTCAATCTAGTTCAGTGCAGAAACATGGTAATTAACTACATTGACCATAATCCATTGCACCTGTTCCAGTGTTACAAGAGACAAATCTAACGACTTATTCTGGTGTTATTGGAGACTTTTGGAGACTCTGACATGAAAGCACGTATCGTTCTTACTCTTCTCAACAAGTAGCCGGTGCTGCCGTGGGCCCCACCCTGTCCCAAAGCACTTCCAGTCTTCGCGCAGCAGTCTCTCCCAGCTGCAGTCAGAACAGGAGATGTTCACCCCTCCGTCCAGACTGCAAATGAACCGTGCATGTGGGAAGCCGCCGCTGGCTGATCTCGCCCTGAATGCTTACATTTACATCCCGCCCTGAATGTAACAAAAAACAAAAACAAAACAACAACAAAAAACTAAGTAACTCCGCCAGTGTCGCATTTGCCGGTCCCAAGCCGGGATAAAGGAGGACGGTTGGATTTCAGACATTAAAAAAAACAAGAATCGACAGAAGAAAGCTCATTTGTAGTTTCGGGTGTTTCTTACTCACTTTTTTTTAATACATATTTTATGTACTTTTTTTACCCCCTTTTCTCCCCAATTTCGTGGTATCCAACTGTTACTAGTTACTGTCTTGTCTCATCGCTACAACTCCCATACGGGCTCGGGAGAGACAAAGAAGATAATGCGTCCTCCGAAACACAACCCAACCAAGCCGCACTGCTTCTTAACTCTTGATACTCCCCATCCCGGATCCGGGATCGTGAATAAAGCCTCAGGCTCATTAGCATAACGCAACGTTAACGATTTCTGAAAATCGCAAATAAAATGAAAATAATGTGCCTGCTCTCAAGCTTAGCCTTTTCTTAACAACACTGTCATCTCAGATTTTCGAAATATGCTTTTGAACCATAGCAAATCACTAATTTGTGTAAGAGTATGCTAAGCTAGTTTAGCATTTTGAGTAGCATTTAGCACGCAACATTTTCACAAAAACCAGATAACCAAATAAATAAAATCATTTACCTTTGAAGAGCTTCGGATGTTTTCAATGAGAAGACTCTCAGTTACATAGCAAATGTTCAGTTTTTCCTGAAAGAATCTTTGTGTAGGAGAAATCGCTCCGTTTTGTACATCACATTTGGCTACCGAAACTAACCGAAAATTCAGTAACCAAAACGTCAAAATTTTTCCGAATTAACTCCATAATATCGACCGAAACATGGCAAACGTTGTTTAGAATCAATCCTCAAGGTGTTTTTTCACATATCTCTTCATTGATATGCAGTTCGTGGAAGCCTGCTTTCCCCTCAGAATCGCATGGAAAAATACCAGCAGCTGAAAAAGACGCACCAATTTCAACGGAGGACACCGGGCGGACACCTGGAAAATGTAGTCTCTTATGGTCAATCTTCCAATGATATGCCTACAAATACGTCACAATGCTGCAGACACCTTGGGGAAACGACAGAAAGGGCAGGCTCATTCCTCTCGCATTCACAGCCATATAAGGAGACAATGGAAAACAGAGCCTCAAAAATCCTGCTGGTTTCCTGGTTGCCGTTTCATCTTGGTTTTGCCTGTAGCTCCCGTTCTAGGGCACCCACAGACAATATCTTTGCAGTTCTGGAAAATTCAGAGTGTTTTCTTTCCAAAGCTATCAATTATATGCATAGTCGAGCATATTTTTGTGACAAAATATCTTGTTTAAAACGGGAACGTTTTTCATCCAAAAATGAAATTGCGCCCCTAGAGTTTCAAGAAGTTAACACAGCGCACATCCAACCCAGAAGCCAGCCACACCAATGTGTCGGAGGAAACACCGTGCACTTGGCGACCTGGCCAGCATGGACTGCCGCACAGGAGTCGCTAGTGCCTGATGAGACAAGGATATCCCTACCGGCCAAACCCTCCCTAACCCGGAAGACCAATTGTGAGTCGCCCCACGGACCTCCCGGTCGCGGCTGGCTGCGACAGAGCCTGGGCTTAAACCCAGGGTCTCCGGTGACACAGCTAGCACTGCAATGCAGTGCCTTAGACCACTGCGCCACCCTTTTTTACTCACTTTTTGTCTCTCCCACAACGTTATTCCTCTCTCCTACAGCGTCCATCACAATTACTTGCACATAGCCAATTATGCCAAGTTGGTGATGACGTTATTTAGCGACTTTTATCAACTTTTAGGACAGCAAATAGCTACGTTCCTTACTGAGGAGTTGGCAACACTGCACAGACAGACCATATGAGACTGCATGAGAGCGGAATGACACAAAGACAAGATGGATTACATTTAAAATTTAGCAGACGCTCTTGTGCAGAGCGACTTACAGGAGCATTTAGGGTTAAGTGTCTTGCTCAAGGTTAGATCGTCAGATTTTTCACCTTGTCAGCTCAGGGATTTGAACCAGCGACCTTTCGGTTTAATCAAATCAAATCAAATTATATTTGTTACATGCGTCAAATACAACAGGTGTAGTCCTTACAGTGAAATGCTTACTTACAAGCCCTTAACCAACAAGTTTGTTTTAAGAAAAATATGTGTGAAGAAAGTATTTACTAAAATAAACTGAAGTTAAAAAAATGAAGAAAATATAAAAATAACAAATAATTAAAGAGCAACAATAAAATTACAGTAAGGAAGCTATATACAGGGAGTATAGGTACAAAGTCAATGTGCGGGGGCACAGGCTAGTCAAGATAATTGAGGTAATATGTACAAGTAGGTAAAGTGACTATGAATAGATAATAAACAGAGAGAAGTAGCATCATAAAAATGGGGGTTGGAAATGCAAATAGTCAGTGAAGACACTGGCATTCTTCTCGCCAATGTCCAGTCTCTTGACAACAAGGTTGATGAAATCCGAGCAAGGGTAGCATGCCAGAGGGACATCAGAGACTGTAACGTTCTTTGCTTCACGGAAACATGGCTCACTGGAGAGATGCTATCGGAGTCGGTGCAGCCAGCTGGTTTCTCCACGCATCGCGCCGACAGAAACAAACATCTTTCTGGTAAGAAGAGGGGCGGGGGCGTATGCTTCATGGTTAATGAGACGTGGTGTGGCCACAACAACATAGAGGAACTCAAGTCCTTCTGTTCACCTGATTTAGAATTCTTCACAATCAAATGTCGACCGCATTATCTACCAATGGAATTCTCTTCGATTATAATCACAACCGTATATATTCCCCCCCAAGCAGACACATCGATGGCTCTGAACGAACTTTATTTGACTCTTTGCAAACTGGAATTCATATATCCTGATGCTGCATTCATTGTAGCTGGGGATTTTAACAAGGCTAATCTGAAAACAAGACTCCCTAAATTGTATCAGCATATCGATTGCGCAACCAGGGCTGGAAAAACCTTGGATCATTGCTATTCTAACTTCCGCGACGCATATAAGGCCCTGCCCCGCTCTCCTTTCGGAAAAGCTGACCACGACTCCATTTTGTTGATCCCTGCCTACAGACAGAAACTAAAACAAGAAGCTCCCGCGCTGAGGTCTGTTCAACGCTGGTCCGACCAATCTGATTCCACACTCCAAGCCTGCTTCCATCACGTGGACTGGGATATGTTTCGTATTGCATCAAACAACAACATTGACGAATACGCTGATTCGGTGAGCGAGTTCATTAGAACGTGCGTTGAAGATGTCGTTCCCATAGCAACGATTAAAACATTCCCAAACCAGAAACCGTGGATTGATGGCAGCATTTGCGTGAAACTGAAAGCGCGAACCACTGCTTTTAATCAGGGCAAGGTGACCGGAAACATGACCGAATACAAACAGTGTAGCTATTCCCTCCGCAAGGCAATCAAACAAGCTAAGCGTCAGTATAGAGACAAAGTAGAATCTCAATTCAACGGCTCAGAGACAAGAGGTATGTGGCAGGATCTACAGTCAATCACGGATTACAAAAAGAAAACCAGCCCCGTCACGGACCAGGATGTCTTGCTCCCAGGCAGACTAAATAACTTTTTTGCCCACTTTGAGGACAATACAGTGCCACTGACACGGCCCGCAACCAAAACATGCGGACTCTCCTTCACTGCAGCCGACGTGAGGAAAACATTTAAACGTGTCAACCCTCGCAAGGCTGCAGGCCCAGACGGCATCCCCAGCCACGCCCTCAGAACATGCGCAGACCAGCTGGCTGGTGTGTTTACGGACATATTCAATCAATCCCTATCCCAGTCTGTTGTTCCCACTTGCTTCAAGAGGGCCACGATTGTTCCTGTTCCCAAGAAAGCTAAGGTAACTGAGCTAAATGACTACCGCCGCGTAGCACTCACTTCCGTCATCATGAAGTGCTCTGAGAGACTAGTCAAGGACCATATCACCTCCACCCTACCTGACACCCTAGACCCACTCCAATTTGCTTACCGTCCAAATAGGTCCACAGACGATGCAATCTCAACCACACTGCACACTGCCCTAACCCATCTGGACAAGAGGAATACCTATGTGAGAATGCTGTTCATCGACTACAGCTCGGCATTTAACACCGTAGTGTCCTCCAAGCTCGTCATCAAGCTCGAGACCCTGGGTCTCGACCCCGCCCTGTGCAACTGGGTACTGGACTTCCTGACGGGCCGCCCCCAGGTGGTGAGTGTAGGCAACAACATGTCCACCCCGCTGATCCTCAACACTGGGGCCCCACAAGGGTGCGTTCTGAGCCCTCTCCTGTACTCCCTGGTCACCCACGACTGCGTGGCCACGCACGCCTCCAACTCAATCATCAAGTTTGCAGACGACACAACAGTGGTAGGCTTGATTACCAACAACGACGAGATGGCCTACAGGGAGGAGGTGAGGGCCCTCGGAGTGTGGTGTCAGGAAAATAACCTCACACTAAACGTCAACAAAACTAAGGAGATGATTGTGGACTTCAGGAAACAGCAGAGGGAACACCCCCCTATCCACATCGATGGAACCGTAGTGGAGAGGGTAGTAAGTTTTAAGTTCCTCGGCGTACACATCACAGACAAACTGAATTGGTCCACCCACACAGACAGCATCGTGAAGAAGGCGCAGCAGCGCCTCTTCAACCTCAGGAGGCTGAAGAAATTCGGCTTGTCACCAAAAACACTCACAAACTTCTACAGATGCACAATCGAGAACATCCTGGCGGGCTGTATCACCGCCTGGTACGGCAACTGCTCCGCCCACAACCGTAAGGCTCTCCAGAGGGTAGTGAGGTCTGCACAACGCATCACCGGGGGCAAACTACCTGCCCTCCAGGACACCTACACCACCCGATGTCACAGGAAGGCCATAAAGATCATCAAGGACAACAACCACCCGAGCCACTGCCTGTTCACCCCGCTATCATCCAGAAGGCCAGGTCAGTACAGGTGCATCAAAGCTGGGACCGAGAGACTGAAAAACAGCTTCTATCTCAAGGCCATCAGACTGTTAAACAGCCACCACTAACATTGAGTGGCTGCTGCCAACTCACTGACTCAACTCCAGCCACTTTAATAATGGGAATTGATGGGAAATGATGTAAAATGTATCACTAGCCACTTTAAACAATGCTACCTAATATAATGTTTACATACCCTACATTATTCATCTCATATGTATACGTATATACTGTACTCTATATCATCTACTGCATCTTTATGTAATACATGTATCACTAGCCATTTTAACTATGCCACTTTGTTTACATACTCATCTCATATGTATATACTGTACTCAATACCATCTACTGTAGCTTGCCTATGCCGCTCTTTGTACCATCACTCATTCATATATCTTTATGTACATATTCTTTATCCCCTTACACTTGTGTCTATAAGGTAGTAGTTTTGGAATTGTTAGCTAGTCAATTTGACAAGAGATCCAGTCAATTTGACAAGAGATTTGGGCCTCAGTCTTGACAAGAGATTTGCTGGCTATAGTCAATTTGACAAGAGATTTGCTGGCCTCAGTCAATTTGACAAGAGATTGGTTATTACTGCATTGTCGACAAGAACTAGAAGTCAATTTGACAAGTATTTCGTCAATTTGACACTCGTCATTAACATCTGCTAACCATGTGTATGTGACACAAAATTTGATTTGATTGGACGAGATTTGCTGGCTATAGTCAATTTGACAACGAGATTTGCTGGCTCCAGTCAATTTGACAACGAGATTTGCTGGCTCCAGTCAATTTGACAAGATTTGTTGTCTCCAGTCAATTTGACAAGAGATTTGCTGTCTCCAGTCAATTTGACAACGAGATTTGCTGGCTCCAGTCAATTTGACAACGAGATTTGCTGGCTCCAGTCAATTTGACAACGAGATTTGCTGACTATAATCAATTTGACAAGAGATTTGCTGGCCTCAGTCAATTTGACAAGAGATTTGCTGGCTGTAGTCAATTTGACAAGATATTTGCTGGCCTCAGTCAATTTGACAAGAGATTTGCTGGCTATAGTCAATTTGACAACGAGATTTGCTGGCTCCAGTCAATTTGACAACGAGATTTGCTGTCTCCAGTTAATTTGACAAGAGATTTGCTGTCTATAGTCAATTTGACAAGAGATGTGCTGGCCTCAGTCAATTTGACAACGAGATTTGCTGTCTCCAGTCAATTTGACAACGAGATTTACTGTCTCCAGTCAATTTGACAAGAGTTTTGCTGGCTCCAGTCAATTTGACAAGAGATTTGCTGGCCTTAGTCAATTTGACAAGAGATTTGCTGGCCTCAGTCAATTTGACAAGAGATTTGCCGTCTCCAGTCAATTTGACAAGAGATTTGCTGTCTCCAGTCAATTTGACAAGAGATTTGCTGTCTCCAGTCAATTTGACAAGAGATTTGCTGTCTATAGTCAATTTGACAAGGGTTTTCAGTCAATTTGACAAGAGATTTGCTGCTATCAATTTGACAAGAGATCAATTTTGACAAGAGATTTGCTGGCTCCAGTCAATTTGACAACGAGATTTGCTGGCTCCAGTCAAGTCAATTTGACAACGAGATTTGCTGGCTATAGTCAATTTGACAAGAGATTTGCTGTCTCCAGTCAATTTGACAACGAGATTTGCTGGCTCCAGTCAATTTGACAAGAGATTTGCTGGCTATAGTCAATTTGACAAGAGATTTGCTGGCCTCAGTCAATTTGACAAGAGATTTGCTGGCTACAGTCAATTTGACAAGAGATTTGCTGGCTCCAGTCAATTTGACAAGAGATTTGCTGGCCTCAGTCAATTTGACAAGAGATTTGCTGGCTATAGTCTATTTGACAACGAGATTTGCTGGCTCCAGTCAATTTGACAACGAGATTTGCTGTCTCCAGTCAATTTGACAAGAGATGTGCTGGCCTCAGTCAATTTGACAACGAGATTTGCTGGCTCCAGTCAATTTGACAACGTGATTTGCTGGCTATAGTCAATTTGACAAGGGATTTGCTGGCTATAGTCAATTTGACAAGAGATTTGCTGGCTATAGTCAATTTGACAAGAGATTTGCTGGCTCCAGTCAATTTGACAAGATATTTGCTGGCTCCAGTCAATTTGACAATGAGATTTTCTGTCTCCAGTCAATTTGACAAGAGATTTGCTGTCTATAGTCAATTTGACAAGAGATTTGCTGGCTATAGTCAATTTGACAAGAGATTTGCTGTCTCAATTTGACAGTCAATTTTGACAACGAGATTTGCTGGCTCCAGTCAATTTGACAAGAGATTTGCTGGCTATAGTCAATTTGACAAGAGATTTGCTGGCCTCAGTCAATTTGACAAGATATTTGCTGGCTATAGTCTATTTGACAACGAGATTTGCTGGCTCCAGTCAATTTGACAACGAGATTTGCTGGCTCCAGTCAATTTGACAAGAGATTTGCTGGCTATAGTCAATTTGACAAGAGATTTGCTGCCTCAGTCAATTTGACAAGAGATTTGCTGGCCTCAGTCAATTTGACAAGAGATTTGCTGGCTATAGTCTATTTGACAACGAGATTTGCTGGCTCCAGTCAATTTGACAACGAGATTTGCTGTCTCCAGTCAATTTGACAAGAGATGTGCTGGCCTCAGTCAATTTGACAAGAGATTTGCTGGCTATAGTCAATTTGACAACGAGATTTGCTGTCTCCAGTCAATTTGACAACGAGATTTGCAAGAGATTTGCGTCTCAATTTGACAGTCAATTTGACAAGAGATTTGCTGTCTCCAGTCAATTTGACAAGAGATTTGCTGCTCCAGTCTATAGTCAATTTGACAAGGGTTTTGCTGGCTATAGTCAATTTGACAAGAGATTTGCTGGCTCCAGTCAATTTGACAACGAGATTTGCTGGCTCCAGTCAATTTGACAACGAGATTTGCTGGCTATAGTCAATTTGACAAGAGATTTGGCTGTCTCAACAGTCAGTCATTTGACAACGAGATTTGCTGGCTCCAGTCAATTTGACAAGAGATTTGCTGGCTATAGTCAATTTGACAAGAGATTTGCTGGCCTCAGTCAATTTGACAAGAGATTTGCTGGCTATAGTCTATTTGACAACGAGATTTGCTGGCTCCAGTCAATTTGACAACGAGATTTGCTGGCTCCAGTCAATTTGACAAGAGATTTGCTGGCTCCAGTCAATTTGACAAGAGATTTGCTGGCTCCAGTCAATTTGACAAGAGATTTGCTGGCCTCAGTCAATTTGACAAGAGATTTGCTGGCTATAGTCAATTTGACAACGAGATTTGCTGGCTCCAGTCAATTTGACAACGAGATTTGCTGTCTCCAGTCAATTTGACAAGAGATGTGCTGGCCTCAGTCAATTTGACAACGAGATTTGCTGGCTCCAGTCAATTTGACAACGTGATTTGCTGGCTATAGTCAATTTGACAAGAGATTTGCTGGCTATAGTCAATTTGACAAGAGATTTGCTGGCTATAGTCAATTTGACAAGAGATTTGCTGGCTCCAGTCAATTTGACAAGAGATTTGCTGGCTCCAGTCAATTTGACAATGAGATTTTCTGTCTCCAGTCAATTTGACAAGAGATTTGCTGTCTATAGTCAATTTGACAAGAGATTTGCTGGCTATAGTCAATTTGACAAGAGATTTGCTGTCTCCAGTCAATTTGACAACGAGATTTGCTGGCTCCAGTCAATTTGACAAGAGATTTGCTGGCTATAGTCAATTTGACAAGAGATTTGCTGGCCTCAGTCAATTTGACAAGAGATTTGCTGGCTATAGTCTATTTGACAACGAGATTTGCTGGCTCCAGTCAATTTGACAACGAGATTTGCTGGCTCCAATCAATTTGACAAGAGATTTGCTGGCTATAGTCAATTTGACAAGAGATTTGCTGCCTCAGTCAATTTGACAAGAGATTTGCTGGCCTCAGTCAATTTGACAAGAGATTTGCTGGCTGTAGTCTATTTGACAACGAGATTTGCTGGCTCCAGTCAATTTGACAACGAGATTTGCTGTCTCCAGTCAATTTGACAAGAGATGTGCTGGCCTCAGTCAATTTGACAAGAGATTTGCTGGCTATAGTCAATTTGACAACGAGATTTGCTGTCTCCAGTCAATTTGACAACGAGATTTGCTGGCTATAGTCAATTTGACAACGAGATTTGCTGTCTCCAGTCAATTTGACAATGAGATTTACTGGCCCCAGTCAATTTGACAACGAGATTTGCTGGCGCCAGTCAATTTGACAACAAGATTTGCTGTCTCCAGTCAATTTGACAACGGGATTTGCTGGCCCCAGTCAATTTGACAACAAGAGTTGCTGTCTCCAGTCAATTTGACAAGAGATTTGCTGGCTCCAGTCAATTTGACAACGAGATTTGCTGGCTATAGTCAATTTGACAAGAGATTTGCTGGCCTCAGTCAATTTGACAAGAGATTTGCTGGCTCCAGTGAATTTGACAATGAGATTTGCTGTCTCCAGTCAATTTGACCAGAGATTTGTTGTCTCCAGTTAATTTGACAACGAGATTTGCTGGCTCCAGTCAATTTGACAACGAGATCAATTTGACAACGAGAAATATTGCTTAACAAGTCACATTAGTTGCAAAAATTGTGTTTAGTAGTGTTTAATATGATTTTTGAATGACTACCTCATCTCTGTACCCCACGCGCAATTGTCTGTAAGGTCCCTCAGTCGAGCGGTGAATTTCAAGCATGGATTCAACCACAAAGACCACGGAGCTTTTCCAATGCCTCACATTAAAAAAGCAGACATTGATTATACCTTTGAGTGTAGTGAAGTTATTAATTACACTTTGGATGGTGTCTCAATACACCCAGTCACTACAAAGATACAGACATCCTTCTTAACTAAAAAAAACACTCAGGGATTTCACCATGGTGACTTTAAAACAGTTGAATGGCTGTGATAGGAGAAAACTGAGGATGGATCAACAACATTGTAGTTACTCTGTAATATTAACTTAATTGACAGAGTGAAAAGAAGAAAGCATGTACAGAATAAAAAATATTCCAAAACAAGGCACTAAAGTAATACTGCAAAAATGTGGCAAAGCAATTACGTTTTTGTTCTGAATATAAAGCTTTATGTTTGGTGCAAATCCAATACAAAACGTTACTGAGTACCACTCTCCTTATTTTCTAGCATAGTGGTGGCTGCATAATGTGGGTATGCTTGTAAAATCCTAAAGGGAAAGATGAATTCCACTTTCAGCAGGACAATAACCTAAACACAAGGTCAAATCTACACTGGAGTTGCTTACCAAGAAGACGGTGAATGTTTGTCTAGCAATGGTTGTCTAGCAATGATCAACATCCAATTTGATATTTTAAAAAGAACACAATCCAGGTGTGGAGAGCTCTTAAAGACTTACCCAGAAAGACTCAACGCTGCCAAAGGTGATTGTAGCATGTATTGACTCAGGGGGTTGAATTTTTATCTAATCAAGATACATTTGTCTTTTATTTTTCATATATTACATTTTTTACAAATGTAAGAATTTTTCTTCCACTTTGACATTATCATATATTTTGTGTAGATTGTTGAAAAAAAATACAATTAAATCCATTTTAATCCCATTTTGTAACACAACAAAATTTGGAAAAAGTCAAGGGGTGTGAATACTTTCTGAAGGCACTGTGTGTGGGTGTGTGTTTGCGGGTAGAGCTGTAATTGGAAATTAAAACTTTGCTTGGCTTAATTTTTTTCACAGCTTATTTAATGCCTTCATGATTTATACCATGTTTGGATGGAGAGGGGAAGAGGGGGTATGGGGTGTTACTGAAATTGACTGCACTGCCTTAATTGGATCAAATTAGGATTTTTCTCTGACCTGGTTGGCCTCATCAGTACTCCCCAGCACAGGGCCAGTGACACGTGGTTAGTTAGAAAGTAGACCATTCCCAATACCTTCGCTGGCTCAGTTAACAATATAATGACTCATCCTCAGACACATGCAATAGGCCTACAGAAGTGTTGTCTGTATTTTCCACTACTCATTATGTGATCCACATTAAGGATTGTTCAACTGGCTGGCTCAAACTGATCCCCTGATCCATGCTGATCGACCATGTCTATTCCGCTGTGCTGACCATACCAGCCTTTGCTGTGCACTGATTCCACCGTGTTTTCACCCACAACACAATCTTCATCACTGAACTTCATTTTGTGCTGTAGTCTTTGATCATGGTGTTGTTGATGTGGGAGAGGAGCCTATTGATCATGTATCTGCTGTCTTAACCAGCGTTGATAGAGAGCAGCAGGCAGGTGCATGATTCTGGGTGCCAGGTAGGTAGAACAGGGAAGCATGAGGCAGGGCTCTCTGCTACTGGAACTGCTGCAGCCCTGAGTCACAGTGGAGGACACCACCTGCTCCTTATCAGTGGACACCTTCTGTCCTCCCTCCACTCTCCTTCGTTCTCTCTCCTCCACACCCTGGGGGAAGAGAGGATGTGATCAACCTGGCAATGCCAGGCTAGAGAGGCTTATTCTAGGTGTTGTATTAGGAGAGGTGCCCAAACTGACATAGCAGAGGAAGTCAATAAAGAGAAAGCAGTAGTAGCAGTTGGATAGAAGATCCCCTTATTCTAACGAGGGTGCTGGAGGCTAGAATATCCGCTTATTGTAATGAGGGTGCTGGAGGCTCGAAGATCTGTTTATTCTAACAAGAGGGTGCTGGAGGCTAGAAGGTCCCCTTATTCTTTAAAGGCTGCACTCTTGTTATTCTGGCCATAGGTTATCAGGGTATTAGAACCTGTTCCGGTGTCGACCCATCCTATATGATAGTCTAATTTTGAATACAGATAGTTTAATTGCTAAAGTGGATATTCATTAGTAGAGTAATATATTTTTCATGGCATGCAGTATGTATCATGTATTTGAGCCACCTTAGCAGTCTGTGGGTTTAATGGAAGTCTGTGGGAGAGATTCAAGTCACACTGGAAGAAGTGTTTTAGGGACGATGGCCTGCGTGGTGAAAAGCTCCTAGCGTCTTATTGGCTAGCATCGGGAAGGGAATAGACAGGCATCAATGGTAGGGATAATAGGCTCCAACTAAATTACCCCTCCTCTCCAGCTACCTGTCTTAAATTGTTT
Source organism: Oncorhynchus masou masou (assembly GCF_036934945.1). Classification (NCBI taxonomy): domain Eukaryota; kingdom Metazoa; phylum Chordata; class Actinopteri; order Salmoniformes; family Salmonidae; genus Oncorhynchus; species Oncorhynchus masou. Next base: position 15,643,068 of record NC_088225.1, on the reverse strand, counting down.
TTAAATTGCTCTCCCTTTTTCTCTCTCCATTGATAGGTAGGAAGCCAGCACTGGTTGAATATTCTAGAGGAGCCACTGTCTGGAAAACATTTCAGTGGTTGATTTATGACCATTACAGGACTCACAGTGGAACACAAATACAATTGACTTAAGTCGATATTGTTTACGTTTTAGGGATGTTAAGGAGTCTGTGTGATCTGCCTTACTCTTCAGCTGTTCATCATCAATCAACTTTATCAGCCTACTGTCCCAATACTCAATATTAATTCGGTTTGCAATGGTTCCTCAAAAGCAGCATCGTAACAGACTATAGATGGAATACCAAAATGTGTGAATATCTTATCTCATGCTGGGTTGTAGAGAGTTCAAATTGATGTTTAATCCATGCCTGGAATACTGCATAAACATGTAGAGGAATATCTGTTTGGGAAAATTGATAGTAGAAAGCGTGTTCTGTATAAGTGACAGACAGTCCACATGATGGTATCTTTATGTACCATTACATCTGTTCAGGATTCAGGACACAGGTGGCTAGAACAGGTTAATCCTATCTGCTGCCTCCTATCTCACTGCTGTCTACGGGGGGGGGGGGGGGGGGCTTGACACCTGTCTGGTTAACACACTCAGTGGCATGAAAGTGCCTGTGACATTACATGGGTTTTTCCAGTCCATACACACCTCTTACCCTTTCTCCGCCCCTACAGTACAACACTGACAGTGTCCCCTCAAGGGTGTCCTAGTAGAAGATGATCTCTCTGGTTAGCTATCAGTCACCTGGAGGTCAGTGTTTAGGTGGGGTAGCACTAGGAAAGGTCCCAGTCAGGATGCAGACATGCACTCATACTGTAGGCCTGCTACACGGAGCCTTACTCTCTGTCTTGTTGAGTGTTTGCATAGCTCCATGTTGACAGCATGGCGGCCCAGCCTCAGACCGGACCGGGCTTTCAATCTGCCGTATTTACCCAGGATTCACAAGGGTTTCTCACTGAGGATCACAGTGAGTGAGCAAACACCATGGACGGGGTTGTCTCGATGGCTGGCTGCTGTTTACTCTCGCTACAGTGTCAGGAGTGTCCTTGGGACAGTGTGCAAACAGTCAGTTATCAATCTGCAGACGCTGGCAAACCCATATTATTTCAATATAATTCTCTCATGTCCCGGATTTACCTCAATGTGTGTTATTGATGTTTTTAAAATGTTTTTAAATCGGTTTAACTTGGCAAGCCCATGTGACAACCTAATGCTTAGTCAAGATGATTTATATGGGAGTCTTAGTACTGTCTGATTGCATCAATATTTTCTTTAGAATAAAGGTTTATCTTAAACCCCTATTCCCTCACTCATAAGCCATTGCTGACCACAAACTGCTGTGGTTTTGGTTTAGACATTTGACCAATCGACTGGCTCCTTACAGGGAGTGCGGTCCTCTCCCTCTCCAAAAAACTGATAATAGATTTTAGATGATAGGAGGGGAGGGGAGGAGGAAGAGGGGGTGGGTGCTGGTAAGAGGGGGTGGAGGTGTGTGAATTTGATCTGGGCGATAAGGCTCTCTCTCTATCAGTGCCCAGAGCTGTTTGAGCCCTGCCTCGTCATCCATCACTGGTCCGGGGAGCCGCCACCTCCACCATCGCACCGCCACAATGTGTGCTGCATGACAGATGTGGCAGAGTGCAGCAGCCCTCCACCCCCCCCCCCCCCACACACACACACACACAGACACATGGTTTCTTATGTTTCTCTCATGCCATGTTAGTTACAGTCCCTATACACGTTTTGGCTCAACATCAGCGCAGCACAGGGACTGGAACATTCACTGCCTCTGACATACCTGTAGGCAAACCCTTGGCAAGGTTAATAGTGTTAATTACAACAGTACTACACAGTCTCTTTGAGGATGACAGTGGCAGTTGCTAATCATGCATTCTCTCAATAACCTGCTCTCTCATTATTTATAAGCTACCATTCCCATGTAGGTAATCAGTATGGGGGAAGGTATAGGGATATTTCACACTGGGCCTAAACATTTAAATGGGCCATCACTCAACTTCCGGACTGCACTGAGTCTTTGTGATCACTTTTCCCACAGACACCCGTGCTTGATCACATTCCCCAGATATGGAGAAGGTCATGGGTGGTAATATGACAGGCATGCTACATCTGTGTGTGTGCTGGGTGGGTAATTGGCATGAATGAGTGATCTGAGACTAGCAGTCCAAAGATTCTCAGACAGGATGCAGTCCATGGACTTCCCCTGGGCTAGCTAGGTGGTCTGACAAAAAACGGTGAGAATTTAAACTCTGTGTGTTTGTGTGTTTGTGTAAGTATGTGAGTGTGTGGATGTGATTGAGTAAGTGTGTGTACCCACCCGTTGACAATCCCTCCCCCTTCCCCAAGGGCTCTGACCACCGGCAGGAGGAAGGAGGCAGGCCAGCGTGCGCCTGGCAGGAGAGGATTAAGAGACATAGTTTGGATTGATGCGGTCCGACAGTGTCAGACAGTCAGCTCCACGCCTCTCATTAGGATACGCCGGCGGAATGTAAAATGTCTGCCGCTGATGGCAGCTTAAGCCCCGTAGAGTGATGATGCTGAAACAGCCGCAGAGGGACTTGAGAGAGACACGCGGCAGCCAGGCAGCAGCTTTGGTCACTGTCACCTCTCCTGTCAGTGTCTTTGTCCTCGTACTGTCTCTGTCCCTGTCCCCGTCCGTCTCTGTCCCTGTCTGTCCCTGCCCCGTCTGTCTTTGTCAGTGTCCCTGTCTCTGTTCCTGTCCCCGTCCATGTCTCTGTCCCTGTTTCTGTCCCAGTCTCTGTCCCTTACACACTGACAATTTGTCTTTGTCAGCTGGAGTATGTCAACTACAGAATGTATATCTACTAGAATGTATATCTACTAGAATGTGTATCTACTAGAATGTATATCTACTAGAATGTATATCTACTAGAATGTGTATCTACTAGAATGTATATCTACTAGAATGTATATCTACTAGTATGTGTATCAACTAGAGCGTGTGTATACTAGACTGTGTCGACTAGAGCGTATATCAACTAGAGCGTGTGTGTCGACTAGACTGTGTCAACTAGAGCGTATATCAACTAGAGCGTGTGTCTACTAGACTGTGTCGACTAGAGCGTATATTAACTAGAGCGTGTGTCTACTAGACTGTGTCGACTAGAGCGTATATCAACTAGAGCGTGTGTATACTAGACTGTGTCAACTAGAGCGTATATCAACTAGAGTGTGTGTCTACTAGACTGTGTCGACTAGAGCGTATATCAACTAGAATGCGTGTGTCTACTAGACTGTGTCAACTAGAGCGTATATCAACTAGAGCGTGTGTCTACTAGACTGTGTCGACTAGAATGTATATCAACTAGAGCGTGTGTATCTACTAGACTGTGTCGACTAGAGCGTATATCAACTAGAGCGTGTGTCTACTAGACTGTGTCAACTAGAGCGTATATCAACTAGAGCGTGTGTCTACTAGACTGTGTCGACTAGAGCGTATATCAACTAGAGCGTGTGTCTACTAGACTGTGTCAACTAGAGCGTATATCAACTAGAGCGTGTGTCTACTAGACTGTGTCGACTAGAGCGTATATCAACTAGAGCGTGTGTATACTAGACTGTGTCAACTAGAGCGTATATCAACTAGAGCATGTGTCTACTAGACTGTGTCAACTAGAGCGTATATCAACTAGAGCGTGTGTCTACTAGACTGTGTCAACTAGAGCGTATATCAACTAGAGCGTGTGTCTACTAGACTGTGTCGACTAGAGCGTATATTAACTAGAGCGTGTGTCTACTAGACTGTGTCGACTAGACTGTGTCAACTAGAGCGTATATCAACTAGAGCGTGTGTCTACTAGACTGTGTCAACTAGAGCGTATATCAACTAGAGCGTGTGTCTACTAGACTGTGTCAACTAGAGCGTATATCAACTAGAGCGTGTGTCTACTAGACTGTGTCGACTAGAGCGTATATTAACTAGAGCGTGTGTCTACTAGACTGTGTCGACTAGACTGTGTCGACTAGAGCGTATATTAACTAGAGCGTGTGTATACTAGACTGTGTCAACTAGAGCGTATATCAACTAGAACGTGTGTATACTAGACTGTGTCAACTAGAGCGTATATCAACTAGAGTGTGTGTATACTAGACTGTGTCAACTAGAGCGTATATCAACTAGAGTGTGTGTCTACTAGACTGTGTCAACTAGAGCGTATATCAACTAGAGCGTGTGTCTACTAGACTGTGTCAACTAGATCGTATATCAACTAGAGCGTGTGTCTACTAGACTGTGTCGACTAGAGCGTATATCAACTAGAGCGTGTCTACTAGACTGTGTCGACTAGATCGTATATCAACTAGAGCGTGTGTATACTAGACTGTGTCAACTAGAGCGTATATCAACTAGAGCGTGTGTCTACTAGACTGTGTCGACTAGAGCGTATATTAACTAGAGCGTGTGTCTACTAGACTGTGTCGACTAGACTGTGTCGACTAGAGCGTATATTAACTAGAGCGTGTGTATACTAGACTGTGTCAACTAGAGCGTATATCAACTAGAACGTGTGTATACTAGACTGTGTCAACTAGAGCGTATATCAACTAGAGTGTGTGTATACTAGACTGTGTCGACTAGAGCGTATATCAACTAGAGCGTGTCTACTAGACTGTGTCAACTAGATCGTATATCAACTAGAGCGTGTGTCTACTAGACTGTGTCGACTAGAGCGTATATCAACTAGAGCGTGTCTACTAGACTGTGTCGACTAGATCGTATATCAACTAGAGCGTGTGTATACTAGACTGTGTCGACTAGAGCGTATATCAACTAGAGCGTGTGTGTCGACTAGACTGTGTCAACTAGAGCGTATATCAACTAGAGCGTGTGTCTACTAGACTGTGTCGACTAGAGCGTATATTAACTAGAGCGTGTCTACTAGACTGTGTCGACTAGAGCGTATATCAACTAGAGCGTGTGTCTACTAGACTGTGTCGACTAGAGCGTATATTAACTAGAGCGTGTGTCTACTATTAACTAGACTGTGTCTACTAGACTGTGTCGACTAGAGCGTATATCAACTAGAGCGTGTGTCTACTAGACTGTGTCGACTAGAGCGTATATTAACTAGAGCGTGTGCCTACTAGACTGTGTCGACTAGAGCGTATATTAACTAGAGCGTGTGTATACTAGACTGTGTTGACTAGACTGTGTCAACTAGAGCGTATATCAACTAGAGCGTGTGTATACTAGACTGTGTCGACTAGATCGTGTATCAACTAGAGCGTGTCTACTAGACTGTGTCGACTAGACTGTGTCGACTAGAGCGTATATCAACTAGAGAGCGTGTCTACTAGACTGTGTCAACTAGAGCGTATATTAACTAGAGCGTGTGTATACTAGACTGTGTCGACTAGAGCGTATATCAACTAGAGCGTGTGTATACTAGACTGTGTCGACTAGAGCGTATATCAACTAGAGCGTGTGTCTACTAGACTGTGTCGACTAGATCGTATATCAACTAGAGCGTGTGTCTACTAGACTGTCTGTGTCTACTAGACTGTGTCGACTTGATCGTATATCAACTAGAGCGTGTCTACTAGACTGTGTCGACTAGAGCGTATATCAACTAGAGCGTGTGTATACTAGACTGTGTCGACTAGAGCGTATATTAACTAGAGCGTGTGTCGACTAGAGCGTATATCAACTAGAGCGTGTGTCTACTAGACTGTGTCGACTAGAGCGTATATCAACTAGAGCGTGTGTATAGTAGACTGTGTCGACTAGACTGTGTCAACTAGAGCGTATATCAACTAGAGCGTGTGTATACTAGACTGTGTCAACTAGAGTGTATGTACATCAACTGTATTTATGTTTTGGGACAGAGTTAAAACACTTTGTTTCAGCATGTGTGAACATGTTCATGTTGTATGAATGTGAGATGTGCTGTGCACTACATGTGTGTCAAAGTGTGGCATTGATTGTGTGTCTTCATGTTTACTGTAAGGGTGTGACAAAGAACAGGGAGGTCATTTAGCTCATCTGTCTCGCAGCGCTTGATGAACATGTAATGTTCCAGTTTGACTTTCCTACAGTCCTCTATGCATCCATCTAGTGAACAGTCCTCTATGCATCCATATAGTGAACAGTCCTCTATGCATCCATCTAGTGAACAGCCCTCTATGCATCCATCTAGTGAACAGCCCCCTGTCCCTGGGACCCAGGCCCTGCCTCCATGTGCTGAATGGGCTAGTATTGATTCACAAGATCTCTATCACATTCCTGACAAGGACACCTGATTTTAGACAACCTTTATTTTACACAGTTGTTAATTACTTTGATGTTTGTTGAAAGTGTCTTTAATCTACAGTATAGTGCTGAGCGATTAGTGCTTTTTGAAGTTGGTTCTGTTTTGGTTTGATTATAAAATAAAAATCACGGTTCTTATCATTTTTGAAAATCTTAAATGCATTATGAAATAATGACATTTAAATGATTTTAGAGCTTTTCTCAGCCATCACCTGCCTTTTCCATGACCCTGATAGTGGATTGAATTTTGTAACAAAACCAAATAAAACAATTAATAAGAGCCTCATGATGCTAGTGAATATTCATTACTGCTTATCACTTATTAACCATAATGTATTCACATGACTTATTTTATGATTATCTTTCCTTGAAGTCATCATCAAATCTCTGCTCAGGCAGTATCAGCCAGCCATTGTGCTCCCCATTGAAGGAGTCATCCTATTTAGCTAAGCTAGTAGTAGTACCTAGCTGGATGACAAAATAATTTCACAAAATAATTTTACTAGTTCACACATATTTTCAAGACTGCTTATTACCAACTACCTCAACTGTCAATCAAGTAGAGCTACCTCACAACCTGTCTCTATCTGCAGCATGTAGCCTAGCGGTTAAGAGCGTTGGGCCAGTATAAGAAATCCCGCTATGCCCTCCGACGAACCATCAACCAGGCAAAGTGTCATTACAGGACTAAGAGCGTGTGTATACTAGACTGTGTCGACTAGAGCGTATATCAACCAGAGCGTGTGTCTACTAGACTGTGTCGACTAGATCGTATATCAACTAGAGCGTGTGTATACTAGACTGTGTCAACTAGATCGTATATCAACTAGAGCGTGTGTCTACTAGACTGTGTCGACTAGAGCGTATATCAACTAGAGCGTGTGTCTAGAGCGTATATTGAATCATACCACACCGGCTCTGACTCTCGTCAGATGTGGCAGGGCTTGCAAACTATTACAGACTACAAAGGGAAGCACAGCCACGAGAAGCCCATTGACACGAGCCTACCAGATGAGCTAAATTACTTCCATGCCCGCTTTGAGGCAAGCAACACTGAAGCATACATGAGAGCATCAGCTGTTCTAGACTACGGTATGATCGCTCTCTACATAGCCAGGTCGACATTCACAAGGCCGCAGGGCCTGACAGATTACCAGGATGTGTATTCCTGAGCATGCGCTGACCAACTGGCAAGGGAGTGGTGCACGATGTGCCCGTCTCCGGAGTCTGACCAGAAGACCGCTTCGTTTCCCCCTTTTACGAAGTCGTTTTTTTGGGTCGCCGGCTGGAATCCATTCCGTTGTCCTGGGTGAAAGGCAGAACACAGGATCCGCTTCGCGAAAGTCATATTCTTGGTCGTACTGATGGTGAGTTGACGCTGCTCTTATATTCAGTAGTTCTTCTCGACTGTATGTAATGAAACCTAAGATGACCTGGGGTACCAATGTAAGAAATAGCACGTAAAAAAAACAAAAACTGCATAGTTTCCTAGGAACGCGAAGTGAGGCGGCCATCTCTGTCGGCGCCGGAAGATGAGATTTGCTGGCTCCAGTCAATTAGACAGTGTTGAGCAATTAACCAACATTTCAGTTATCTTTCAGTTTTTAAACAACTCATTGACTGACCTTGGTTTAATTATTGAATTCCATTTAGTGTTTTCTGTGAGCTCAATGGGCATTTTCTTACAGCAATTTCTCTAGATATAAATCAGATCAAGCCAAACTGTGCAATGTAAGGTAGTAAGGAGTTGTAGTTTCCAACAGGCCAATATTCTACGTAGTTTAGCGCAGAAAACATGGTAATTAACTACAATGACCATAATCCATTGCATGCCTACTTGTCCAGTCTGTGTGGGGCATACACCGAGAGGGAGAGAAGAGGAGACAGAAAAACACGTGATAGAGAGCAGTTGCGTGAGGTATCTCTACCTGAAAATACATGATCTAAGTGAAGCTGCTACTCTCTGTTATTATCTATGCATAAGTCACTTTAATAACTCTACCCATATGTTTATACTACCTCAATTACCTCGACTAAATGGTGCCCCCGCACATTGACTCTGTACCGGTACCCCCTGTACCCCCTTGTTGTTTTACTGCTGCTCTTTAATTATGTTACTTGTATTTTATTTATTTTTTTCTTAAATTGGCATTGTTGGTTAAGGGCTTGTAAGTAAGCCCATTTCACTGTAAGGTCTACACCTGTTGTATTTGGCACGTGACAAAATTTGTATTGGTATCAGCAATTATAAAATGTATTTAACTAGGCAAGTCCGTTAACACATTTTTATTTACAATGACAGCCTACCCCGGCCAAACCCTAACGACGCTGTGCCAATTGTGTGCTGCCCTATGGGACTCCCAATCACAGCAGGTTGTGATAGAGCCTGAAATCGAACCAGGGTCTGTAATGACACCTCTCGCACTGAGATGCAGTGCCTTAGATTACTGCGCCACTCGGGAGCCCTAAAAGTACCTTATTTACTTTGAAGAATCACTAAAAATAGTGATTTTGTCAGACAGCAGCTCTATATAGATGAGATGACGGAATAAAGTCATGAAATATAACTAATGTAATATACACAACTGAAATATTTTATGAAAGTAAATGAATGACAGTTAAAAGATTATATGTAGTAAGTCTACCGTCATGGGACTTTTATTCATCGTTTTATTCTGTGTTACATCATTCAACCCACATAATGCATAGTGCATTTGTTTTAAACATGTGCGAAACCTAACCACCCTCAAAAAGCCTAAAAAACACTCAGAATTAATTTGACAAGAGCCAGTCCATCTTTTGTTGGCCAATATGAAGGTTGCACCATTAGAATGAAAATTGTGTGGGCCCAATAAAAACACAAAATATTGTGAAAAACTATCATTCCACTATTAAAATGTTGATATATTAAGGAAATATATTAAGGAAATGTTAATGTTTTATATCTCTTTAATAATCACAGAACTGTCTCAAAGTCACAAAGACGAGGCAAACCCACACTTTAGAAGACAAGGATATCCCAGTTTATTTTGAGGAGACATTGGTTGTCAGTTAATTTAACTGGCTTACATGCAGCTCTTATCTGACAAGATGCTTAAAACAAGGACGTGCCAGGAACAACAACAGTCAACAAATGAATGGAAACAAAAACCCCGGGGAAAAAGGCACATTTCACAACTCCAAAGAAGAGTCAGACACACGCATTTAAAATCTTTTCAAAGTGACATAAACTGACACAGAAGAATACACACACAGACAAACACTCTCAGAAACAGTCAATATTCGCTTGAAATCTTACTTCCCCAACCCAGTTCAAAGCATATTGCACATCTGTATTGAAAAGAAGACGAGGACAAATAAGAAGAGGAGTAACTATCCACCACAATCTGGAGGCTTAAAGGAACAACTGACTACTGAATTTTGGAAGGAGCTGCATGCAGAAATGTAATGTTAACAACAATTACCAGAAGGAACCCAAGATTGAAGAAAGGAACCCAATATTGAGAGAAGCAGTGTTACAGAAATAGTCAGCACTCTTTTTCTGTCCCAACACACACAATACCAACAACATGCAGATGTCTCTCATTCAATAGTCCTCAACAATACTGTCCTGCCATCAATATGCTACAATGCATGACTATTAGTCTAATGCATTTTAAATAGTGTCAAGCTGTATATATTGATGGGTTAAGAATACCATTGAAGACTGTTAGATAAATACCATAGTTATCAACCCTTACAACATCTTCAAACCATTTGCAAAAGTCTATGTAAAACACACAAAAGGTCAAACCCAAGGCAATTATGTGCAAACTTGTGCAATGTTGCAGGTGCAAACCATGAATGGCAATAAGTATTTCCCTTTTTGACCAGGTGAGTGCTCATGACAGGCAGCTAACGATACATTTGAGCTATTACTTTAGCACTTACATAGTAAAAGAAAACCACTATTCTAAATGTGACCATGTAATATGGAACCCTACACCACAAAACATGATTTTACATCCCCCAACAACAATACTGTTTCACAAAGGTATGACTCCTGTAGTTGGGCTCCAAACTTGATGACTATAATGGGACATAATATATATTCTATAGAGCAGAGATATATATATATAGATATATAGAACCAGAGGACATGACAATGAGGAGGCAGAAGCGTATAATGTGGACATTAGCATGAGCAGAGCTCGGGGCGAAGAGGATGTTCCCACACATCTGGAAGTAAATTCTAATTAGTCGATCAAACTGAGCTACCAGGAAACTGTAATAAAACCTCAAGTAAAGAGCTGGCAACAAATCAGCCAGCTGAGAAGTTCTCGTTACGAGCGAGCACGAGACAGATGGTTATAATCAAATCAAACTTTATTTGCCTTATGCGCCGAATACAACAAGTGTAGACTTTACCGTGAAATGCTTACTTACAAGACCTTAACCAACAGTGATTGCAAAAAGAGATATACTGGGACTACTGTAGCGGTGTCTTTGTGTGGCACAGTAGGCACTGTACGAGTTTGCTCCTGGTGATGTAGCCAACATAAACCTTCCTGTGTCCATTGATAACTTTCTGGGGTCAAAGTTCAACAGAGAGCAGTCGGGTGCTGACATGGAGTTGATGAAGGGCTGATGATTTGGTGGTGAACAGTAAAACATGAGGGTGGTTTGTATACAGAGTTTGAACTCAAGATTGGCCTCCTGATGACCAGAGACGGAGCTCTGTCATCAGGCCCATCTGTCAGGGATCTGTCATGGACAAAGGTTCATTGTTCACAGGGAAGACGAGGAGAACTAAGGCAAAGCCACCAGTGAGGAATGTATAAATGCCAGCCATAATAAACTGATTACAACAGATTCATTTAGCTTGCTTTCTTCACCATCCCAAATAAACTTTAAACCCACATTAAAGTCTCTCTGCATTGCCATTAGGAACAGAAGCATTGAGTTAGTTGTCAGGTTAAATTTTTCCTCCACTGAGCTCTCTCCATAGTTTCAGCATATTCTGTCTTTAGCCACAACACTGTTTCTGAAGGTCCAGAGGAACACTGACACCTCCCTGCTCTATCCTTCCTTCAGTTATTTTGGATTTAAAATTAAGCATTTGGAAACAAGTTGACCAGCTCTTTGTATATGCTTAAAAGCAGTGCTGTTGTGTAGTACAATGCCTTGCTAATACAGTCTGATTGTTCAGCTTGTATTTTTCTACAGGGGGACACTGGAACAGAGTGAACAAGGTCCTCTTCCTTGTGTTCCTACATACGGTAGCAGCTTTCATACAATCACGAGATATTTGGTCCCTTTCCACAAATAGTATAGATTACTCTTAAAAGGGGTGATCTGCAGTTGATATAATTAATAAATGTGCTCATTGATTCTTGAAGAATATAACTTAAAAATGCCTCATCCGCTTAGTTCAACTCTCAAATCTGATCAGTACCTATAATATAAGCTTGTTGTACTCCAATGTTGTAAACAAAGTAAATGTAAATAAACACTATATAGCCTAAAAACATGTTTAAAATTATAATTGTGAAATCATGGAAGGCTGGTCCTTGTATGCATAGCTTGATCTATGAATTTGATAATGGTTTACATCTCCAGCCCCAACCTTTTTACCGAAACAGGGACTGTTTGTAAACAAAGTAAATGTAAATAAACACTATATAGCTTTAAAACATTGTTAAAACTATAATTTTGATATCATGGATAGCTAGTCCTTGCATGCATAGCTCGGTCTATGAATTTGTCCCATCCTCAAGCTTTTTACTGACACAGGGATGGGGAGGACACTTTATAATGGTTACATTTCTCCAGTCCCATCCTTTGTACTGACACAGGGGTGGGGAGGACACTTTATAATGGTTACATTTCTCCAGTCCCATCCTTTGTACTGACACAGGGGTGGGGAGGACACTTTATAATGGTTTCAGCTGCTGATTACCGCTGTAATTAAAAGGGTTTCCCATGCTACAAGAGCAGCATAAAAAGGCACACCGTCCGACCAGTACCAAGTTCTGGAAGGCCTCAGGTAGAGAGAATGTAGAAATACAAGACACCCACACAGAGAAACCGGTCTTTCACAGTCAGTCCGTGTCCTCATTTCTTGGTGTCCTCCAGGATGATGTTGGCTGTGACAAACATGAGGCAGAAGGTAGCCCACACCACTACGAACCACACCCAGAAGGTGTGGCGGAATGGGGACCGGTGCTTGTTGACCTCGTCCGTGCCCAGCATAGGCACCAGGTGGCGCCGGCCGTAGTACACCAGTAGGGCGGGGATGACGTACTGGATGCCCGTGCCAGCGTAGGCGCCCGTGATACCCACCAGGGACTCCAGGTTGTGGGTGCAGAAGGCCACGATGATGGGCGGAACCAGGGTGATGAGGGGGAAGACGATGCGGTCAACCACCCAGGGGTAGGTGCCCCCGTCGCGGTGGAAGAGGGTCTTCCAGTTGTTGCGCAGCGTGACTGCGATGATGGGGAAGTTGGTGCTGATGGTGAAGACAGGGAAGAGGCCCAGGAAGTAGCGCAAAGCGGGGATGTCCAGCACGTCACAGTTGTCAGTGAAGTTGAGGGTGTACATGTCGTGTAGCAGCGAGCTGTCGAAGCAGAAGATGGCTGTGAAGGAGAGCAGGCCGTAGAAGCCAAGGATGAGGACATAGTCACACACCACCAGGGTACCCACATGCCTCTTATCAGAGATGGGTGTCACCAGGGAGGGCAGAGAGTGCTGGCACATGAAGGAGTAGACACACACTCCAAACAGGTTTGGAACCCCAGAGATCTGGGCCATACGGGGGTGGCCTTCGCCCCGGCCTTTACCAATACGGATCAGAGCCAGGATAATCATCATGGTGAATGCTGAAAGACACACAGAAAAACAGTGGGTACTAGAGTTAAGTGATGTAACAACACCAAAACAAACAAGTAGTGTGTGTGTGAACATATTAAGACTGTTTCAAGGACAGCTTTTTTCCATTTACGTAACATTGCAAAAATCTGAAACTTTCTGTCCAGAAAAGATGCAGAAAAATGTATCCATACTTTTGTTACTTCTAGGTTAGACTACTGCAATTTTCTATTTTCCGGCTACCCGGATAAAGCACTAAATAAACTTCATTTAGTGCTAAATACGGCTGCTAGAATCCTGACGAGAACCCAAAAATGTGATCATATTACTCCAGTGCTAGCCTCCCTACACTGGCTTCCTGTTAAGGCAAGGGCTGATTTCAAGGTTTTACTGCTAACCTACAAAGCATTACATGGGCTTGCTCCTACCTATCCTTCCAATTTGGTCTTGCCGTACATACCTACACGTACGCTACGGTCATAAGACGCAGGACTCTTAATTGTCCCTAGAATTTCTAAGCAAACAGCTGGAGGCAGGGCTTTCCCCTATAGAACTCCATTTTTATGGAATGGTCTGCCTACCCATGTGAGAGACACAGACTCGGTCTCAACCTTTAAGTCTTTACTGAAGACTCATCTCTTCAGTGGGTCATATGACTGAGTGTAGTCTGGTCCAGGAGTGTGAAAGTGAACGGAAAGGCCCTGGAGCAACGAACCGCCCTTGCTGTCTCTGCCTGGCCGGTTCCCCTCTGAGTCACTGGCTTACTGGCTCTTCCATGCCGTCCCTAGGAGGGGTGTGCGTCACGTCACTGATGTGATCTTCCTGTCTGGGTTGGCGCCCCCCCTTGGGTTGTGCCGTGGCGGAGATCTTTGTGGGCTATACTCGGCCTCGTCTCAGAATGGTAAGTTGGTGGTTGAAGATATCCCTCTAGTGGTGTGGGGGCTGTGCTTTGGCAAAGTGGGTGGGGTTATATCCTGCCTGTTTGGCCCTGTCTGGGGGTATCATCGAATGGGGCCACAGTGTCTCCTGACCCCTCCTGTCTCAGCCTCCAGTAGTTTGTGTCGGGGGGCTAGGGTCAGTCTGTTATATCTGGAGTACTTCTCCTGTCTTATCCGGTTCTCTCTCTCTCTCATATATATATATATATATATATATATATATATATATATATATATATATATATATATACATATACACACACACCTCAGGACTACCTGACACGATGACTCCTTGCTGTCCACCTGGCCGGACTGCTGCTCCAGTTTCAACTGTTCTACCTGCGGCTATGGAACACTGACCTGTTAACCGGATGTGCTACCTGTCCCAGACCTGCTGTTTTCAACTCTCTGGAGATAGCAGGAGCGGTAGCGATACTCTTAATGATCGGAGAGTTGAAAGGGAAGCTTTTACGGTAAAAAAAAAGCTCAAATTTCCTTTAGACCAAATCAAACCCATATTTTACTTGGTTGCATGCAAACTAAAACACAAAAATCCTCAGAGTAAAGTAAAATATTTAATGTAAAAAGTGAATTAAATTGTAAACTAAATATTGGCCAAATCTATAATACACCTACATCATCTCATGACAACAGTAATAGGATTGGCCGAGTAAAGAAATGACATGGAGGCATTTAAGGATACAGATAATATATATATTTTTTTTTTGACATTCGACTTCGGGTAATCGGGTTCACATTATTGCATATTTCTGATGCCAAATTGTGATCCGGTGCATTCCAACTACGCAAAGCTACACACCGCTTAATCCCTGAATGCTTTTGATGGGTCCAGATATTGCAACATCCCAGAGGTCAGATTAGGGCCAAACCTCTAGAATGATCCCTTTATGTAGCCCTCCCCTAATCCACCTCTACCTTTCATTATAGCACCACTGTTTTTAAAAATACCTTTTAAAGGACAAGCCTTCTACCATTGCTAATCTGAAAGCGATTAATGTTGACAAGGAAAGATCGTTTAGGCCCTAATGGGCTGTGGGAAGAGTGCTGAGCTGGCCAGGACGGACACATAACTCCCTCCTCTGTTCTCCATGCTGCTAATGCCTGAGCATGGCCATCCAGGTAGAAACACAAGCCAGCTGACTGCAGAAACAATATGACCTAAACTCCCCCCCATCAAAGGGCAGGAGGCTTTATGCCTCATGAGGATAATACTGAAACCACTTAGTGAGATATTGTCTTCCAGTTGCCTGATCCAGAAACAATCCCGCAGGCAAAGACTACAGCCTGTAGGAATGCTATGGATTATATACAGTGTGTGAAGGCTCTCTGACTCTCAGTTCATCCAACCTAAAGTCAGCAGAGGTTGAAGGCTGGGTGGTACAAAAGGCGTCAGCGTCTCCACCTCCTATTGTTTGTGCAAAGGCCATCCCCAAATCGATTGGTGCGACTGCCTCTGTGGCTGTTGGGCTGGGCGTTACTAAATGAGAGCTTTAAGCATGGATGCCAGTCTTATTAAAGGCTCAGAGTACTGCCTGCTCCCCCCCATCCATCCCCTCTCCTTCCCAAATCCAAATCAGGCCATTAAACTGGGAATCAGTCACAGACGCACTCCACGGCCCACTCCTCAGCTTTCATCACACTCACACGGGGTGACGTTCAGAACGCACATTGCTTCACTACTCACCCCACTACACCATACCACTAGGATCCCACTTCAAAACACACCCACACAGCCCTGTGTAGCTATGCAGGTTAGAGTAGAGCCAAAGCTCTTTTGTACTTGCCGGCAATATCTCAGAATCTATCTGGGCCCAATTGCCAGGAGAGGCAACCCATCAGTGTCAGGGGGGAGGATGGATTGGCTCTTTAGATAGGGCCTGAGTGAGGGGCCAGCGGATTACCAATTAATCTGCAGCTACTGGGGCGGTGGGAGGGGGTATCGGGAGGAGACGGGGGAGAGGGGTGCCACCGGCAGCCTCATCCTCCTTCAAGGTCTCTCACTAGCATCAGGTGAGGTCGGGACAGGAGTGGAGTCCTCTGCTCCAATCCTTCAATGTTTTGTGTTTTACACACTTCAGGGCACAGGTGAAATATTCCAGAGCTAGCAAGGGGGAAAGGGGCTGGGAACGTGGAGTTTTAATCTGCCCCTATTAATCAGGTACTGTGTACTTCTGCCATAGCACTTTAATGTATGTCAGGGGGATGAAATGATTCACTCCAATTACAAGGACAAAATGTTCCGAGGAGGGGATGGGGGAAAAACGACCAATGACAGAGGTAGTAGGATAGCTAACAAGTAGTGGGATTATGCCTTTGGAGAGAACAAGCAGAAATAAGTTAAGGGTTGTTAACTAACAAGCTAAATGCAAACATCTTATTTTGACTAATGTGATTACTTACTCATCTTAAAATAGGACAGGATACTCTTAAAAACTAGTTTTTCCTTGTGCTTTGTGTGGACTTAGTTTGGGGTGGACACTGAGATAAAGATGCCCAGCAGTGGCCAAAGTCCTACCTGTTGAGGATTACAGCTCAGATAGTCAAGATTTAAAGGATACCTGGCCTACATCCATTGTCAACATTGGCTCAGGACAGGAGAAGCAGCCAGAGCAGAATCCTGTTTTAACACAGTCTATGTAGAGAATGGGACAGTGGGCAGTGGACCAGCACTCAAGGACATTGGCAAATAAGAGCAAATAACACCTTCACAACAAGTATAATCCCCCAAAGACATCACATCAAAATATATGGAAAAACTATGCAGATGAGGTCAACACTCAATGTGCTAACATGAGCCACATTGGGACTCTGAGAATACAGTATGTATTGTAGTGACGTTGTCTTTGTATCTTCATCTGACTGGACATGAGAGACTGTCAGTGGGGGTGGTTATCAGCAGTCCCTCTCACTTCAGGCATGGAACACAATGTGCTGTATGACAGTCTGCCTGCTGTACTCTCCCTCTCTCTCCCCGAGAAGTAATGTACATCCGCTGTGTGTGAAACAGCCATCAAAAGGAGCCGTCCCGCTGGTCATGACAGAGAACGGCCAGCGGGAGACGCTTCTCCTCTATTTCCTGACATTAACGGTAACAGGCTATACAGGAAGGAACATGGGCGGAGGGCGTTTAATTAAGAGTCTTATAGGACGGGACGCCACGCACACCTAGTGTACAGATGCTTAACCTTCACCAGAGCAACAGGTCTTTTCTCTGCCAGCAAGGCTGAAATGTTAGGTTGTCGTGGTGCAACAAGCACAGTGATTCATCACACTCCCCCCGTATCCCCTCGGTGAGGCCCATGGAAGCCTGGAGGAAAATGGCACTGGTATTTATGTTAGTCTTCTTCATCTTGATGTATCTGCCTCTGATGCCGCAGCCCAGCGCGCTCCTCTCGGCAGGGTTTGAACTGTAAAACCCCTGGTGACACGGTCAGTGACTGGCTCCTTTATGAGGGAAGGGCCACACTTTGAAAAGCTAATAGAAAACTTAGCTATTTTCCTACCGTACGGTGGCACAGGCTAAGGTTGGGACAAGGAGGCTCGGCATCGCGCCTCAAATTGATAGTGAATGGCAAAAAGGCATAGCGGCTCTGCGGGTATCAACACAGGCTGATCAGACAGTGTGAAGAGCAGGGAGAGTTTGGGTGAAAGATGTTTTTTTAAACCATGACTTTCAGGTCAAGATGTATCACATGGTATTAGAGTGGAATGACATTGGCAGCAATCTTTGACACGGCTAGAATTTCTCTCCTATGGCAGAGGAGATGGAGTTTCTCTCCTATGGCAGAGAAGATGGAGTTCTCTCCTATGGCAGAGGAGATGGAGTGACAGAGAATTTCTCTCCTATGGCAGAGAAGATGGAGTGACAGAGAATTTCTCTCCTATGGCAGAGAAGATGGAGTGACAGAGAATTTCTCTATGGCTCTGATCCCAACTATCATGCTTTAGTGCTCATTAAAGACAAGGCCTCATTTGTCTTACTTAAGGCACTGAACTAACTCCTCTTATCTTTGAAAGAGAATGATAATTGATAAGATGAAAGAACTGGAGACTAAGTAGAACAAAGTGCATTTTGATAATGTACTCATTCATCATTCCTTTGCAACTGGATCATGCTACACGAGTTAGGGCAACCATGTGTGGGTTTTATAGTACTTGGTGTAGCCTTAGCTATGAATCTCACTGGTTTTATCTGTCTAACTGCGAGGAATAGGAGGAAATCACTAGGAGGGCTTTAGAGGCACGGGGACAGTGTGTCTGGAGAGAAAATCCAACGTAGTTAGTCAGATTACAAGCCATTGGTAATAGCATAGAGCCAGCATTAAATAAGTTATTGCATCATAAATTCACAGCAAATTAAATATTTTTCAACCGCCGTAATGATTAAAAAAATATTTAAAAATTGTACATTTTACATTCCTTCTTGCGGCCATATTGCTCTCCTCTCTCTAAAGGGCAGTGTCATTGACTTCCTGCTGGAGTCTACTCTGAAGCACTCTTTTCACCCTCCTGGTAATTTTGTATTTTTTTATTTCACCTTTATTTAACCAGGTAGGCAAGTTGAGAACAAGTTCTCATTTAAATTGCGACCTGGCCAAGATAAAGCAAAGCAGTTCGACACATACAACGACACAGAGTTACACATGGAGCAAAATAAACATACAGTCAATAATACAGTATAAACAAGTCTATATACGATGTGAGCAAATGAGGTGAGATAAGGGAGGTAAAGGCAAAAAAAGGCCATGGTGGCAAAGTAAATACAATATAGCAAGTAAAACACTGGAATGGTAGATTTGCAATGGAAGAATGTACAAAGTAGAAATAAAAATAATGGGGTGCAAAGGAGCAAAATAAATAAATAAAATAAATACAGTAGGGAAATAGGTAGTTGTTTGGGCTAAAATATAGGTGGGCTATGTACAGGTGCAGTAATCTGTAAGCTGCTCTGACAGTTGGTGCTTAAAGCTAGTGAGGGAGATAAGTGTTTCCAGTTTCAGTGCTTTTTGTAGTTCGTTCCAGTCATTGGCAGCAGAGAACTGGAAGGAGAGGCGGCCAAAGAAAGAATTGGTTTTGGGGGTGACTAGAGAGATATACCTGCTGGAGCGTGTGCTACAGGTGGGAGATGCGATGGTGACCAGCGAGCTGAGATAAGGGGGGACTTTACCTAGCAGGGTCTTGTAGATGACATGGAGCCAGTGGGTTTGGTGACGAGTATGAAGCGAGGGCCAGCCAACGAGAGCGTACAGGTCGCAATGGTGGGTAGTATATGGGGCTTTGGTGATAAAACGGATTGCACTGTGATAGACGGCATCCAATTTGTTGAGTAGGGTATTGGAGGCTATTTTGTAAATGACATCGCCAAAGTCGAGGATTGGTAGGATGGTCAGTTTTACAAGGGTATGTTTGGCAGCATGAGTGAAGGATGCTTTGTTGCGAAATAGGAAGCCAATTCTAGATTTAACTTTGGATTGGAGATATTTGATATGGGTCTGGAAAGAGAGTTTACAGTCTAACCAGACACCTAAGTATTTGTAGTTGTCCACGTATTCAAAATCAGAGCCGTCCAGAGTAGTGATCTTGGACAGGCGGGTAGGTGCGGGTAGCGATCGGTTGAAGAGCATGCATTTAGTTTTACTTGTATTTAAGAGCAATTGGAGGCCACGGAAGGAGAGTTGTATGGCATTGAAGCTTGCCTGGAGGGTTGTTAACACAGTATCCAAAGAAGGGCCAGAAGTATACAGAATGGTATCGTCTGCGTAGAGGTGGATCAGAGACTCACCAGCAGCAAGAGCGACCTCATTGATGTATACAGAGAAGAGAGTCGGTCCAAGAATTGAACCTGTGGCACCCCCATAGAGACTGCCAGAGGTCCGGACAGCAGACCCTCCGATTTGACACACTGAACTCTATCAGAGAAGTAGTTGGTGAACCAGGCGAGGCAATCATTTGAGAAACCAAGGCTGTCGAGTCTGCCGATGAGGATGTGGTGATTGACAGTCGAAAGCCTTGGCCAGATCAATGAACACGGCTGCACAGTAATGTTTCTTATCGATGGAGGTTAAGATATCGTTTAGGACCTTGAGTGTGGCTGAGGTGCACCCATGACCAGCTCTGAAACCAGATTGCATAGCAGAGAAGGTATGGTGAGATTCGAAATGGTCGGTGATCTGTTTGTTGACTTGGCTTTCAAAGACCTTAGAAAGGCATGGTAGGATAGATATAGGTTTGTAGCAGTTTGGGTCCAGAGTGTACCCCCTTTGAAGTGGGGCATGACCGCAGCTGCTTTCCAATCTTTGGGGATCCTCAATCAACAATGGACACCCCTTCTTGCCTCTCCATCGATGGACACTCAGGTGAAAAACTAATTCATTCAGATGGGATGAGCCATTTTCTTTGCAGGGATATCTCTGATGATATGGTGATTACCTGGACTTTTACATTAACACTCTCTGCTCTACACGCCTGTCTGCAGGTTACACTCGTCACACGGCATCGGGGAGGGACTGAGTGCATTGTGTAGGTGTCAAACAGTCACATATCACATCCACATAACTGCTACCGGTGATATATAGCACTTCAAATGGGGATGGCAATGACCTTCTGGGGAATGCTTCAACTTAAACACACCCCAGAGGAGGCACTTACAGTTGTATCTCCAGTGGTAGCAAACAAAGAGTTTGCGGTTAAGCCAAGGTTGGCCGGCACTCTCAACCCCCCAAGGAACTGTAGAATACAGTATCTGTGGAAGAGGGACTCCTCTTCAGCCGCTGCCCTGTGACGGGTTTCCTTGACTTCTTTAAGGAGCACAAAATGACTTCAGACTTCAGGTGAGAAGCTTTGAAGCACATCACTGTTCTGATTTTGTGAATAGTACACTCCCTGTACCATTGCTTTTGCGCTTGATGTGGGAAGAAGTGTCAATAATAACAGTTGACAGGTCAAGGGCTTTTCATGTGCTTTCATCTTTCTGACATTAAAAGACATACGGGATATTATTCTAGCAAAGGCTTTGACAGTAGATAGGAACATTAATCTCTACTGGTATACAAACTGGCCTCTTGCTACTTCCATTGCCTAACAGATTTAAATCCAAGTCCAGCTCCAGCAGCACTCCTTTGCAGCAATCATCCCATCATTAATAAAAGGGAAACTCCACCACTTTTCAAACTCATTTTCATTATCTCCAGCACCAAACCAGTGTTTACATAATTTGTGAAAACAGTGTTTCTATGATCTGTGGTTAAACCAATAAGAAAGGACATTCTTCTCATCACAGGGTAAGATTTAAAGTTTTTAAAAATTAAAAACGGATTCTCAAAACCTGCAACAAGTATCTAGCCAGAGGGAGGGTATTTTCTTGCTCCCCACGTCACCACGAATCTCATAGTGTTTAAAACTGTTAACATTCTTTTTTTCTATAAAACATAGAAATGCACAGTTTTCACATATGTAGACACTGGTATTGTGCTGGAGATAATGAAAATGAGTTTGAAAAGTGGTAGAGTTGCCCTTTAAAATCAGGTGCTCCATGATGAGACCACTTGGTTGAGTCTCAGTGGCAATGAGCAGCTCTGGCAGTTTGTCCGATTTCTAGGTTTGCAGAATCTTTTAGTGCAGATGTTTTTGGGTGATATCTTATAATGGCATAGTCTTGGTTATCAGAAGCAGGTGGAGAGGACAGCCATGGCGTGTGTGATAGCTGGTGATAATGGCCTGCTAGTCTGGCTAATTCGAGACAAGCCCCGCGATCAGGGTGTGCAGTACCGCAGCAGGGCTGCTATTTAACACCCCATACAGCAGCTCAACTCCACCGGGCAGAGCAGAGTTCAACTCCATGACGTTATCTACAGTGTTCACGAAAACATCAATTAGTCCAATCACTCAGCCATGCCGCTGCAAATTGCACATTCGGCCAAAGATAAGAAACAAAATGCACATACCTTCCTTACCATAAGGCTGAGCTAAGCCACGCTCCAAACACTGGGATCTCGAAAACACATCCGATTGAGGCTGCCTTGAGGTCAGGTCCCCCCCTCACCTCCCTTAACTTCTCAACTACAAATGTTTAAAACCAACAACCTCTTCTGTGCTACTGCTGACATTTTTTAAAATTTTCTAACATACTAATAGAAGTCAAATGTTTATGTAAATTCAGTGGGTGGTTGCACCAGGTTAGTTAAAACACCCATCCGACAGTGATTAAACATTCAGTGAGTGCAGAATATACATTTATTTTTTCTGACCATATCAAATAATTTATTGAGAATAGAAAGCTTGGCTCGTGATGCAATGGACGTACAAGGCAGACAATATATAAATAAACCAAATTCTCGTCTGCTTCTGTCTTCAATATCAAATCCTGTTCAGGTCTGACATTTTTTTCAAATGACACAAACATAAAATGTTCAAAGCAAGTTGTGCATTTGACCTCTGGTATTCCTGCCGATCAATGACAAAACCCAAAGAAAGAGTGTACACTACAACACCAGACTGCAGTTAAAACTACATTCTAGAAGCACTGTGTCTTACATTCTCAGTCCTCCCTCACCTCCCTCTCAGACAAGGAAATGGAGGCGACGACGACAACACAGTGAGGTGAGAGGGGGACTGAAGTCAACAGTCATGATTAAGGGCTTAGTTGTCAGGGTATTGAGCTACAACTGACCCCAGGCAACACCACAGCATAAGACATCCTACAAGTTTTCCCCTAATCACCTCCTAGAAATTGTGTTCACTATCAAAACTAAGGTCTCATTACAAAATGAAATACCAAACACCAATACTAAAAAGGATCAAGGAGAGGTGCCCAAAAACAAATAGGGAAAAAAGCTGCCCACGTGTATTTCTCTATATATACAGTGGGGCAAAAAAGTATTTAGTCAGCCACCAATTGTGCAAGTTATCCCACTTAAAAAGATGAGAGAGGCCTGTAATTTTCATCATATGTACACTTCAACTATGACAGACAAAATGAGAAGAAAAAAAATCCAGAAAATCACATTGTAGGATTTTTAATGAATTTATTTGCAAATTATGGTGGAAAATAAGTATTTGGTCAATGACAAAAGTTTATCTCAATACTTTGTTATATACCCTTTGTTGGCAATGACATAGGGTCAAACGTTTTCTGTAAGTCTTCACAAGGTTTTCACACACTGTTGCTGGTATTTTGACCCATTCCTCCATGCAGATTCCCTATAGAGCAATGATGTTTTGGAGCTGTTGCTGGTCAACATGGACTTTCAACTCCCTCCAACGATTTTCTATGGGGTTGAGATCTGGAGACTGGCTAGGCCACTCCAGGACCTTGAAATGCTTCTTACGAAGTCACTCCTTCGTTGCCCGGGCGGTGTGTTTGGGATCATTGTCATGCTGAAAGACCCAGCTACATTTCATCTTCAATGCCCTTGCTGATGGAAGGAGGTTTTCACTCAAAATCTCACGATACATGGCCCCATTCATTCTTTCCTTTACACGGATCAGTCGTCCTGGTCCCTTTGCAGAAAAACAGCCCCAAAGCATGATGTTTCCATTCCCATGCTTCACAGTAGGTATGGTGTTCTTTGGATGCAACTCAGCATTCTTTGTCCTCCAAACACGACGAGTTGAGTTTTTACCAAAAAGTTATATTTTGGTTTCATCTGACCGTATGACATTCTCCCAATCTTCTTCTGGATCATCCAAATGCTCTCTAGCAAACTTCAGACGGGCCTGGACATGTACTGGCTTAAGCAGGGGGACACGTCTGGCACTGCAGGATTTGAGTCCCAGGCGGCGTAGTGTGTTACTGATGGTAGGCTTTGTTACTTTGGTCCCAGCTCTCTGCAGGTCATTCACTAGGTCTCCCCGTGTGGTTCTGGGATTTTTGCTCACCGTTCTTGTGATCATTTTGACCCCACGGGGTGAGATCTTGCGTGGAGCCCCAGAGATCGAGGGAGATTATCAGTGGTCTTGTATGTCTTCCATTTCCTAATAATTGCTCCCACAGTTGATTTCTTCAAACCAAGCTGCTTACCTATTGCAGATTCAATCTTCCCAGCCTGGAGCAGGTCTACAATTTTGTTTCTGGTGTCCTTTGACAGCTCTTTGGTCTTGGCCATAGTGGAGTTTGGAGTGTGACTGTTTGAGGTTGTGGACAGGTGTATTTTATACTGATAACAAGTTCAAACAGGTGCCATTAATACAGGTAACGAGTGGAGGACAGAGGAGCCTCTTAAAGAAGTTCCAGGTCTGTGAGAACCAGAAATCTTGCTTGTTTGTAGGTGACAAAATACTTATTTTCCACCATAATTTGCAAATTAATTCATTAAAAATCCTACAATGTGATTTTCTGGATTTTTTTTCTTTCTCATTGTGTCTGTCATACTTGAAGTGTACCTATGATGAAAATTACAGGCCTCTCATCTTTTTAAGTGGGAGAACTTGCACAATTGGTGGCTGACTAAATACTTTTTTGCCCCACTGTATATATCAAAACTCAACAGATATGTGAGTAAAGCGGACTTAGGATCTGAGCTCGGTTTATGTTTTGTTTCTGAAAGAGAAGTGTCAAACTAAGACATCTACATCTGCATTGGTTGCTGTTTGGGGTTTTGGCTGGGTTTCTGTACAGCACTTTGTGATATCGGCTGATGTCAAAAGGGCATTATAAATACATTTGATTGAAAGCCTATTTTCTATCTGAACAACTCCATGGTCAGTGTTGACTAGAAGTAATGTCCGTTGTGACAAGAAAAGGAATGATGCATTCCAATCTGCAGTTTTCCTTTAATGCAAATTTCAGGACTTCTGAGCTGTGCTGATGTTGGAAAGTTCATGAACGCCCAGCCATACTTCAACATTCCCCGTGAGACGCACTCTACATTAGCCTCTCTGGGCAAACTCTTAGGTTCCGCTCAATCAGCCACTAGTAGAGGTCCCTCCCTGAATTTCAAAAACAAATACTACCCTCTCTCTCTGCTTGAAATGGCAATAGGTAGCTGTAACACTCCCTGGTTACTCCCTAAACCAAGACAGTGGGATGGACTGTATATGGATCCACAGATCACTGTGGGCTGGGGCCTGTGGTTTCAGCTATTCATTTCTCCAGAGAGAGTAAAAGCCCTAGTTCATTTCACAGCCTCTTTTCCTATTGAGCCGGAGGTTACTCCACACAAAGCTGGCTGAGGTGGTGTAGCTCACCATGTCTAGAAAAACAAATGTGACAGTGGGAGGACAGTGTTCTCAGAATGCATGATTTCTCCATTCCCAGCATACAGTAGGATCTATATGCCATGGCTGTAAGGGTAATACATAGTGCCTCGGAGGCTCTACACCTATCCATCCATCCATCCCTGTGGAGACAGAAGCGGGGTGATTAATGCTCGTTTACCGAGCTAGGTGCCTTTCCGTCTATTCCTCTCCACTCAATATCAATTAAAGTGCCGGCTCTTAACCCTTCTCCCGGTCTGCTGTCGAGTGCAGATAATGATCCCACTCTTTCTCTTCACAGTGTGCTGCTAGAGAGGATGGGGACAAGGTAACAAGGCAGCAAGCTTTATCTATTCACATAACTCACCCAATGGAGATGGGTTTCAACAACAAGCGTGTGAGCACCTACGGGAGTTCATAGAGACTGGGTGCAGTATGTGAGCGATATAGTCATTCAACTAAGAGCCTATGAGGTCATCAGGCAACAGAACTGTGACATTAAAAGATGGGTCAGGGGAACCGAGTATAGAGTAGGAGGAATAATAAACACGAACATGAACGGGAAACGCAAATGGGTCTGGAAACAGGGCTACAAAGTTTCTAATGGCTCCAGCAAAGTGGGACCATGGACAGAAGCATCTACAAGCAGAGTGATGAGATCACAACCGGGACAGGAGATGGAGTTACAAGAGGAATACACATATGGACTACTATGTCCACTATGTAAGTCATGTCCTCAGTGGGGGAAGACAAAATGTGTGTAGTGAGCTTGGGGGGGCTCAGCTGAGTGACACTGACAAGGCCACAGGCAGTGAGCAGGGCACAGGGTTTCAACACATCTCACCTAACATTCCCCACACTGCTCTGCACCCCTCATCCACCACTATAATCACCCTGCACCCCCCCCCCCCCATAGGGCATCGTGGGTGAGTGGAGAGGCAGGCAGGTGAGCCTGGCCACCTGGCCCCTTGTCTAGGGTGTGTAATGAGTATGAAAGAGAAGGGCCATGATAAAAGAATGGAGATGGAAGTGGCTAAACGGGGGACATAACTACATACTATCAATATCTGGTATCTTAGAAGACAAGAAAGGATCTGATAGTGGTGGAAAGTCATTAAATCCGGCAAATGCAGGCTAATGTAAAAATGAAGAAAAAGGTGACTAACATGCACTGTCAGTTTTGTCAGACAGTTTGCTATAACGCAGTTAAATTTTAAAGGCACTAGAAAAAAAGGAAAAGCTCAGTAGTACTAATTGCTTATTAAAATATGAGTTGTCAATAGGTGAGAATCCTGTGGTTCAATGTTGTGATATGGTTTCAGAGTGACAAGAACATTAATATAATTGCTGTCTAAAAACGTATCATACTGTACTACATCAGTGTCATTATGGAAATCATTTGACTAAAAAAAAACCCTGGAGGACTTGTTACGAGTTTCAAACAAGACATTAAGACATTCTCAGTCACATCATAAGCTGTGTCATAAAATATATATATATATTCTTAGACTTGAGGGTTTTGTTTTGTTAGCAACACTTCATTAACATTAATGAGAATCTGTTGTTCATGCTTATTTGGGGGCTTTAAGGTGCGGAGAAGGAGTCACAGGATGATTCGGAGATACCTGGTACATGAAGGTGTAAAACCATGGGCCTAATCCAGAGACGTATTCACAGTGCATACTAATGATATTCTTAAAACAATCATGAATCCCATCATCGTGACAGAAATAACAGGTTTACTATTAGTTTCACTATATCGTTGGTATTAAATTCCTCCCTTGAGACCAAAGCTTTGTTAAGTCACAACCTTCCCCAAGACATAAGCTATGCTACAGTACACGGCAAGTCAGTTCAGAACAAATTCTTATTTTCAATGACGGCCTAGGAACAGTGGGTTAACTGCCTGTTCGGGGGCAGAATGACAGCTCAGGGATTTGAACTTGCAACCTTTCGGATACTAGTCCAAAGCTCTAACCACTAGGCTACCCTGCCGCCCCGGCATTCAAGTCCAACAACGTGTCCAATTCAGCAGCTTCAGTGGGTGAAAAGAGTGGAGCTAAATCAGAGTGAGGAGATGAGTCAGAGGACACGTGATAAAATGGATAACAGGTGAAATGAATCACTCCCGAGTCCCATTTTCTTGCTGCAGGGCAACGATAAAGCACAGTATCTTTAACAGGACAGACAATCAATGCCTTGAGAGCATAACACATCCTCTTTAACCACAAGGCCCTCGAAATGACCACATACATAATCAAAATCGCTTTTAAATGGGAAACGTTTGAGGAATTGGAAGACATAGGTTACTTCGGAAACATTGAACCAGTGCCAGAGGCTGTAACTTTGAGAGAAGGACAGCTAAAGATTGTATAAATGACCCAATAACAGTCATGGAGAAAAAGACACAGAATACATTCTGGCTGACGATGCATTGGCTCGGTAATCAATTATTTGCCTTGAAGTGGTACCCTTTGTGCTGAACCCACTCGCTCGCTTTAAGTTTATGGCCAGAGCATCATGCAATAAAAAACTAATATATACACTGAACAAAAATATATACGCAACATGTAAAGTGCTGGTCCCATGTTTCATAAAAGATCCCAAAAATGTCCCATATGCACAAATAGCGTATTTCAGTAAAATGTTGTGTACAATTTTGTTTACATCCCTGGGGACAATAAAAGGCCATTAAAATGTGCAGTTTTGTCACAGATGTTTTGTCACAATGCCACAGATGTCGCAAGTTGAGGGAGCATGAATTGGCATGCTGACCACAGTAAATCTTCCAGATCTGATGCCAGAGAATTGAATGTTAATTTCTCTACCATAAGCCGTCAGTGTAGAGAATTTGACAGTACATCCAACTGCCCTGTAACCATGCTAGCCCAGGACCTTCACAGCTGGCTTCTTCACCTGCAGATCTTCTGAGACCGGATGAAACCCGATAATTAACTGTACTGGGCAGATGTGTGGGCGAGCGGTTTGCTGATGTCAACATTGTGAACTGAGTGCCCCATGATGGCGGTGGGGTTAAGGTAGGAGCAGGCATAAGCTACAGACAACAAACACAATCACATTTTGAATGCACTGAGATACCGTGACGAGATCCTGATTCCCATTGTTATGCCCATTGCCATTCATCTGCCGCCATCACCTCATGTTTCAGCATAATGCATAGCCCGATGTCGCAAGGATTTGTTTACAATTCCTGGAAGCTGAAAATGTCCCTGTTCTTCAATGCCCTACATACTCACCAGACATGACACCCATTGAACATGTTTGGGATGCTCTGGATACAACCTTTCTTAAAAAAAATAAAAGCAGTACTTAAATTGATCAATTAGGTTAGGTCTCCAAAGTGAATTCCTCTGAGATTAGCTAAACATTAGAAACTTACCTAAACTGAAAAAAGAAATAAAAATTGACACTAGAGATTTAGGACTCAAGCATGCTGTCCGGCCCATTCATTTTTCTTCAGCCGTCTTTTCCTCCGAAACCTTGGCCCATAATGTTTTTCTTATAGGATTTAAAACGGTCTCCAACCCTGTGTTTGATGGCTGCATAAACCCCTCAGCTTTTAGTGCCATATGCTTTGAAGGCAGGCCATCTATCCCCATGCTCCGTGGCACCGGTGCAGTAAGGAAACAAAGAGCTGCCACTGCGGCCATTTTGAATCATTAGCTGGTGGTGTAGAGAAGCCTGTAGAGGTGACACAGCCAATCAATCACAGGTAGAGCCAGGGGAGGGCGGGGATATAAAAGGGAGTGGAAGGGGTGTAGCCAGAATCCCAGGGTGCTTTGTAGATAGCCAGATAATGAACAGTGTGTGTCATTTATGGATACGCAACTGTGTGTTTGTGCATGCGTGTGTGTGTGTGTGTGTGTGTGTGTGTGTGTGTGTGTGTGTGTGTGTGTGTGTGTGTGTGTGTGTGTGTCTGCCCTGTGTGCTGTTGTGGGTGCCAGTAGTATGCCCACACGGGGGTGGCGGCAGAGCCATGATTCAGTAGTGTTGTGATTTTAACAGCAGGTCCAGGACGGGCGGTTTATTTTCGTCCGTCGCCCTGTGAGTGACGGTCCAATCAGGCCTGGGACGGGCTGTCAGGCCTGTCAGGCTGAGGGATGAGAGGAGATGGGAATCAGGACACGGAGCAGGACTGCAATATGATCGACGGACCCAGGCACAGGAGCCACAGAGAGGAATGAAAGAGGGAGAGGAAGAGGACTGCTCCCACCAAGGTTCAGACCGTCAGCCAGGTGGAATCAAGTGTTTGTTTTTTCTAAACATTTGCAACAGTGACAAAGAGCAATCTGGGAGAAGGCGCAAGACCGTGACCCGGGGATAATGGAGTGTGATATTTAATGGAAGGAAAGACACACCCTCCATCATTGCAGACAAACTTGGAAGAGATAATGCACATTAAAGCGCTTCCTAAATAAATACCCATGACCGATTTACCATTTCGATAAAGTTCCTGGGAATTTCACAGCTTGAATTGCTCTACCTACAAAATAAATTGAGATCCACATTTAATGTGATTATTTGAAGATGCGTGCCTTGAGTCTGTCCAGAGCTTTATCAGCCTATGGTGTTTGTATACCTTAAGGTAAGATAGGTTACTCTTACCGATCCAGCGCATGAGTGAGGTGAGGATCTGGAGGTATTTAGTCTTCTGAGCATCGAAGAAGACGAAAGGGCCCAACATCACAGTGAAGATGCTCTGTAGAGAGGGAGAGATCATCTTAAAACACATTAGAAATCACTTTATACAACATATTCACAAACCAGTGTGTGTTTGGGTTGTGTTTATACTTCCACAGCATGGGAAATAAATGACAAATGGTACAATTGGATTTTTCCAAGATGAAAATAGAGATAAAACTCTGTCTCATGAGAACATGGGGCTATTTATTCCCTTTCCACCCAATATACACCAAGATGCCAAACCCCAAAATAAAACATTTAAGTTGAAATTCTTTGAAGCCATCATAGTACCGATTGCCTCATAACAAAGATGGGTCTTATCGAGAGTTGCAATCATCAGTGGCTTCAGCCCCCTCTCTCTATTCCCCATCTATCACATTCTCTCTGACAATCCCATGTCTGATAGAGGAGGTTGAGTGACATGTGATCTCAAGGCCAGTCACTTCAGTGGCATGTCATCTGAAGAGGAGCCTGCAGGGTAGAACTCACACAGTCAGACACAATGATCTCTAACAGGACCTGGGGGTGAGAGCTCAATCAGGAGACCAAAGTGGAGACAGAAAGACAGAAAGATACAGATGGAGAAATGTTCCACTCAGAAAACTGATCTGCTCCAGTCACTCCATCTCCAGGACCTCTGACCCCTCCCATGAACTTCCCTAACTCCACCCTCCATCACCCTTAGCTCTCCCCTTCCCTTTGTGCTGTATTTACAGGGTGGGCCCATGGGTTGTGAGGGCAGGACACAGTGTTCAGTGTTGTTGACATAAGTGTGAGACAGGACAGAGAATGTTGACAGCCTCTACCTGCACAACGAGGCCATCCACTGGGGACGGGGAAGGGTACAGTGCTGGCTGGATGCTAATGCCAAGGACGCAACAGAGTGAGACCAGCCGACAGAGAAGTGTGGGACCAGACTCATTTAAAAACTTCTTACGGCTGAGATCCCGCTAACGGGATCAATATGACAACAGCCAGTGAAAGTGCAGGGCGCCAAATTCAAACAACAGAAATCCCATAATTAAAATTCCTCAATCATACAAGTATTGCACACCATTTTAAAGATACACTTCTTGTTAATCCCACCACAGTGTCCGATTTCAAAAAGGCTTTACGATGAAAGCACACCAAACAATTATGTTAGGTCAGTACCTCGTCACAGAAAAACACAGCCATTTTTCCAGCCAAAGACAGGAGTCACAAAAAGCAGAAAGTGATTGAAATTAATCACTAACCTTTGATGATCTTCATCAGATGACACTCATAGGACTTCAGGTTACACAATACATGTATGTTTTGTTCGATAAGGTTCATATTTATATAAAAAAATCTGAGTTTACATTAGCGCGTTAAAACCTGATGGGGCTATGGGAAATACTGCCCCCTTTGGATGAATTGTGTACCCAAAGTAAACTAAAAAAAAAACGGTCAAAAATTGCTAATATGTGCATATAATAATTATTATTGAATAGAAAACACTCTAAAGCTTCTAAAACCGTTCGAATTATGTCTGTATGTAAAGCAGAACTCACAGGGCAGCCATTCTCCCAAACTCTCTCTCTCTCCTAAGAAAGTTGCTCCAACTTTGACGTCATCGCCCCCACCCTTCCCAACCAGCTACGGATCTGGGAACAGTTTCTATTTCTTCAGCGCGCTCTCGTCTTTCAATGAGACGTGCAACGGAGAAAATAGCACGAGCTTTGACTGCTTGGTGGGCAAAATACTGAGGTGTCACGAGTTTTCAGGAGCGCGCTCTCTTTTTTTTCCAATCTGGCTGAAGAGAGTTCGTTATGTTTGATTTAATCGCCAATTGTTTTGTACGTTAAAAACATCCTAAAGCTTGATTCTGCACTTAGTTTGACCAGTTTAGTCGGCATATAATATGTAAATTTGAAGTTTTGATGCGCAATTTTCGTGATCAGAAGTCCTTTTTGGGGTAATTCACCTGAAGATGTTAGCTTTTGCTAATACAAAGACACACCAACAGCAACCAAACGTTATATTAGGTAAGTATAACTCCTTCCACGGCATTCTTGTCGAAGACCATCAAAGGTAAGGGAATATTTATGTTATAAAATTGTATTTTTGTCGAATCCAACATAGTAGAGAAATAATGCTAATGGCTGAGCGCCGTCTCAGATTATTGAATAGTGAATTCGAATTCTGTAAAAATGTCATTCCATATACGTTAAAAATAAATGTAACACAGACCCGTTTCCCTAGCATTAAGAATAAGTGTATCTTTCTAAATATATGTAGAACATGTATATTTAGTCAAAGTTTATGATGTTTATTGCTGTTATCTGGTGTTAGCTGCTGGAGATATTTATAATTTCTCCGGTCATTTCTGCTGCATTTTTTGAACATGGCTCAATGTAAATGGAGATTTATGGATATAAATTGCATATTATTGAAAAAAACATAAATGTACTGTGTAACATGTGCTATTACTGTCATCTGATGAAGATTTTCAAAAGGTTAGTGAATTATTTTTCTTTTAATCCTGCGTTTGTGATTGTGCTATTTTGCATAGCCATGTGGCTACATATTGTATGTTTCCCTAGTGGTGGTTTAACATAAATATGTGCTATGTTTTCGCTGTAAAACATTTTAAAATTCTGACATGCTGGGTAGATGAACAAGGTGTTTATCTTTCATTTAAGCTATTGGACTTGTTAATGTGTGGAGGTTAAATATTTTTAAGAATATTTTTGCTTTCCCTGCGCCACCGTTTGGGCTGAAGGGGGGGGGTTCCTAGTTGGGAACCCGTAGCCCCATATGGTTTTAAGTTCAGTAATGTTTTGCTTCCAAAACATCTGGTGATTTTGCAGAGAGCCACATCAATTTACAGAAATACTCATAATAATAAACATTGATAAAAGATACAAGTGTTATGCATGGAATAGATAAATTTCTCCTTAATGCAACCGCTGTGTCAGATTTGTTTTTAAACTTTACGGAAAAAGCACACCAATAATCTGAGTACGGCGCTCAGACACAAAAACAAGCCATACAGATACCCGCCATGTTGTGGAGTCAATAGAAGTCAGAAATAGCATAAATATTCACTTACCTTTGATGATCAGAATGCACTCCCAGGAATCCCAGTTCCACAATAAATGTTTGTTTTGTTCGATAAAGTCCATCATTTATGTCCAAATACCTCCTTTTTGTTCGTGCATTTAGTTCACAAATCAATATTCACGACGCGCAGGCCAGACAAAAAGTCAAAAAGTTCTGTTACAGTTCGTAGAAACATGTCAAACTATGTATAAAATCAATCTTTAGGATGTTTAACATAAAACTTCAATAATGTTTCAACTGGAGAATTCCTTTGTCTTTAGAAATGCAATGGAACGCAGCTACCTCTCACGCGCCTGACTGAACTCATGGCCTTCTACCAGACCTCTGGTTGAAACAGCTTTCATTCTCTCCTCCTTCACAGTAGAAGCCTCAAACAAGGTTCTAAAGACTGTTGACATCTAGTGGAAGCCTTAGGAAGTGCAATCGAACCAAATGTACACTATCTTGGATAGGCAAAGAGTTGACCTCAGATTTCAGAATTCCTGGTTGGATATTTTCTGAGGTTTTTGCCTGCCATAGGAGTTCTGTTATACTCACAGACATCATTCAAACAGTTTTAGAAACTTCAGTGTTTTCTATCCTAATCTACTAAGTCTACTCTGGGCACCTTATCCAAGCTACTCAATACTGCCCCCCAGCCATAAGAAGTTAAGACATTATTTCCAGAATTATGGAGGAGAATTGTGAATCCCGCGTGTCAGGAGATGGAAGTGCTGAATAGAACTTAATACCAGCTACAAGTGACTGCTACAAATCAGTGCAGAATTCCTGAAAATGTACTACATCTTGGAGCGAAAGACATACATTTGCAATACTCATTAATGTGTAATGGAGGAGGTATTATGGAAAGTGTGGACTGTCCTAAAGAAGGTTAAGTCGTTAACGATTAAGTGACAGTGAGACATATTTCAGCGCTGAATGGTCAGTGGTGTCTGGGTATGTCTCTGTACCTGTGGTATGAGAGACTCTAACGTGTCATACTTCATCCTCCAGCCAGACAACAGTCCATCACAGGCCTGATGATACCTCCCATCCATCTGCCACCAAGTGATGGACTGCTACCACTCTTGGCCTGAGAAGACATGGTGTATGCCATCTCAGAGGTGGGGGATATGTGCTTGTCAAAAATAGGGCAGCAGGTAGCCTAGTGGTTAGAGCGTTGGACTAGTACCGAAAGGTTGCTAGATCAAATCCCCGAGCTGACAAGGTAAAAATCTGTCGTTCTGCCCCTGAACCAGGCAGTTTACCCACTGTTCCTCGGCCGTCATTGAAAATAAGAATTGGTTCTTAACTGACTTGAAAGTTAAATAAAGGTAAAATAAAAAGGGCCCTCAAGGCTTTACATTGGAGAGAGAGAGAGAGAGAGAGAGAGTCTACTGTACCGGACAAAGACCCATATAAACAGAGATTCTCCATGAACATGAAGAGCATGTTAGAACGGGACCTTTACACTGCCATAGCTGGAGGCAACATATGGTCTCTACAGAAGAGGAGGTCTGTGGATATTGGCCTGGTGTTAAGGCAGTAGTGCGCATGTGGCTCGAGGGGTCTGCTTTGAAATTAAGACGTTTTTAAAACAAACAAAAAAGTAAGAAAACAGGAGATGATGCAAACGAGAAAAGAAACAAAGTTAACATTTTAAAACTGATCTATATCTATATCATCCTTCTTTTGCAGTTAGCACCACACATGAATCAAGAACCCTTCTCTAGCCAATTACAACCTCCCACCACAGCCAGACAATAAGGCCTCAGGACACTGGACTGCACTTAACCACAGCACAACAGCCAGAGGAAGCAACACAAAACAATTGAAATGGATAAAGAATACAAACAGCAAAAACAGCTCTGTGCTGTATCTTGATAAGGATTTGTCGGTGAAGGCCAGAAGTGACTTGCAGTGATTTACAGAGAGTTGGAGAGAGCCTTTCATCTCTGACAGAGAAAGCAGAGATGGAAGAAACCAATTCGCCAACAAGGTTTTGTGATGGCAATGACAAATGGGATGGTGAATGGTGTGGCATCACACTGGCAAGCGATGCCAAGGCCAGGACCGGAAGGGAAGGCTGGCAGAGGGGCAGGGCTGGAGGCAAGAGAGGCATGGCTTGTGTACAGTATGGGGAGGAGAGGAACAGAGAGCGTGTGGGTGAGGGGAGAGGGCATCAGGTGCCATGTGCTGTAGAGTGACTCAGACCCAGTGTTGGCAGGGCCTTAGGAGCAGGAGGGCACGGGGGAGGGGGGGGGGGCAGAGAGAGAGACAGAGGAACAGACAGAGCGACAAGAGGCACTGCTGCAGGAGATAACACTTACCTAGTCACTCTCCATAGAACTACACACACTGCACCATCTTACTATAGGACGGAAAATGAGCCTAGAGACAGGGACAAGGAGGTGAAAAGGCCAAAAGAAAGCTCATTAAACTAAACGCTGCAAATTCAGAACCTTAGACGGACGTTTTTAGAGCTATAGGAAATGGAGAGGGGCATCTGGAGGTAGTCTGCATGTGGTCAGTGAGTCATGTCGCCATAGCTGACTGAACTGGCAGGTCAACACACAAATCTCCTCTCCTGAACAATGAACTTCACTGAGTCAATAAACTAGGCTTTAGATTGACAGATGAAATGTATACCGACTGCCAGCATAACACCATTTTGTGATGGTTGGTGGTGTAGCTAGTACACACACCTCTGAAAATTGTTGTGACAGGATATATTAACATGGCATGGGGATAATATCAGTCTTCACTAATCAAAGGCTATTTCGTTCATGGCTTCTGACTGAGACTTGAGGACAACATCTCTAATAAAGCGGTTGGGATTGTGATTCAATTCAAATCCATTTTGGGCCAGCTATTATAATCCTCAGAACCAATGACAGTGAAAACATGTCCTTTCAAATCCCTAGCCCTCAGCGCCATCTGTGTTCAGTGATCTTTCATTTGAAAGGCGGTTCTGCTATTAATAAGGTTTGGTGCAGACGGAGTCAGTGCCCACGGGCCAGTCAAGCACTCAGGTGGACTTCTTTAGGACTGTCAAGGAGACACAGGAAGCAAAGCACTCCCTGCCAAGTATGCAAGAGGGAAAAACATAGACAATATAGGTAGAGTTCAATGTCTTAGGAAGATTGACTGGCACTTGGTTTCGATGCATTTAATTCTACATTCAAGATGCTCTACTGATTTGTTCCTCTCACTCTTCCCTGCGCTGCACTGAAATAGATTTTTGTCTATGCATGTTCTTTCCTGACCCAGAGTGCTTACGTTTCAAACCTATGCAATAAAAGTAGCCATAGTGAGAACAAACCCTGTCATGGAGAAAACATTATTTTCCTTCCCTCTCTTCGCGGTGTGCTGATGATTTGGTTCCGGCAGAGTGACACCCTCAATCATGACTAGGAGTGTTTCATTTTTGACGACAATGACATTCTTAAACATCAGCCAGTTCTTGCCTCAATATCAGACAACGGTGAGCAACACCAAACCTGCCACAATCACACACTTGAGTAAAATGCAATAAACAATAAGTCAGAGATGAAAACTGCAAAAGTGACCAGGCTGAAGACGGATACAAACACGGATTTATTCTATTACCGCGGCTGAAAGGGTACACTCTCTCTCCACAGACCATTAGAGCACTTCTGGAAGCAAGAGACAAGCGAACAGACCCAAGGACAATATCCTATCTGATAACAATGACAGGAGAACATGTAGTAGTTCTGTTTTTGCCATAATAATTAGTCAACATGAGGTTTGTTGCCAGGTGAACACACAGTAAGATTGTGTTTTAACCACAATTCTGGCACTATACACAGACCCTTAATATAGATTGTGACCAATGTTCCTGCACGCAGCTCCCCAGGACTGCCGCCCACAAATGCCAGCTTGCACAGAGACGCACAAAGTTGAACTTCACTCATCTTTACTAGTTTGTTTGCCCCAAACGTGTACTTTTCTGGCCATCTTTGAAAAGCGAGTCAGGTAAAGAGCTGTTTATGTCTTGAAGGGGCAGTGTTGTATTTTAAGACAGGCTTGTACAAGCTAAGAAGCCAATAGTGAGGGTAGCATACAGTTTTATATGGTTATTTGTTATAATAATGTATGGGGATAATAACCCATTTTATTTTGAAAAGTGGTTTCTTGCATTAAGCACAATACAACAACATTTCCAGTCACCTCCTTGTCTGAAGGACAAGTGGCTAAACAGGTTAATGTCAGGTCCTGCATGTTTTCAAAAGCCTCAAGGAATGTAGGCTTACAATGAACACCGCAATGGCTGCTACTGTAGGCTGTCTCATAGAACAGCTTTCAATAGCTATTTCCATGTTAAAATGTTATGGGATGCATTT
This sequence comes from Oncorhynchus masou masou, assembly GCF_036934945.1. NCBI lineage: Eukaryota > Metazoa > Chordata > Actinopteri > Salmoniformes > Salmonidae > Oncorhynchus > Oncorhynchus masou. Next base: position 15,605,623 of record NC_088225.1, on the reverse strand, counting down.
CTCCATTGTTTTTGATGGTAGGCCACTCTTGTAGGGCCTGCATTATGATCAAATAGCCACAGTATTCTACTTGGCCACTGTTAAAACTTAAAAAGATGGGTACAGCCAGTGTTCACAGTAAAAGCGCCGGAAGTTGCACAGAATTTCTACAAGGATCAAGTTTGTGCTCAGCAGACCTAAGAATTTGCTCAGTGCCGAAAGAAATGATGGAACATTGATGGTGACCCAGAAAAAGAGAAAGCTCAAAGGACACCATCCGTTTCTCATCATGTCCCACTGTCAGGACCAGAGGGCCTAGAGATCTCCTGCCGCCTCCTCTCTCACATTCTCCATCTCTCCCTTCTTCACACAGTAGGTACCTCCAGCAGGCCATCCCACTCCAGACAGCCATGTGGCTACAGTAATGAGCTCCCCAGCCGAGCAGGCCACCTCCTGTGCATGGTGGGGAGGTGAGCTCATTCACTGGAGTGCTGGGAATGACTAACCTGTCAGTTCAATCACCATGGGACTAGAGTCACCAAAGTGCTGGAGAAGAAGACTTTCTGGGTTTGGTGCTTTTGTTGAAAGTGCAACAGTATGGCTCCTAAGGCCCTCGCAGTTTGGTTATAGAAAGGGAGATGGTGTGTGATCATGAAATATACTAGTAGTGTTGTGGGAACTACAAATTCATTGATATCAATCAAACTTAACCAAATTATTGGGTTGTTTAATCTGCCAGTGTCCATAATCTCTCCAAAGATCATGATGGAAAAAGTGGCTGACAATGTCAACAAGTAATCACTATTTTATGTGAAAGATTTGTGTGTAAGGGAATCATGTGTATGCAACAGCCTTTGATTAGCTTTGGCTTGCATCATCTTTGAGTCAATCCGTTGGTCTGGTTAATCACTGCATGTGTGAGTATTTCACGTGGGCACTTCAGCCATTACAGTTGGCCCACATAACACATCTCTGATCCATGCACCCATTTGAATAATTAATCACCATATTGGTTACCTCATTCTGGAGGGGTCAGCCAGTTACCACCACCACACAGCTGTCTTGGTGCTCTAGGATAGGTTGGTTACAGAGATTGGATTCAAATCATAGAGTACTGCATCACTTGACTGCTACAAAGCTGTTTGGCATCTTGCTTTTATATTGCTTAGTGTTCTGGCCATTGTGTTATTTCTGGTGTTTGGGTGGAGGCGGAGGGGGTTAATGGATGAAAACCCGGAAGCCAGAGACCACTCATGGTTAATTCTCTACGGTCGTGGTCATGAGAATGACATGTGGTCATGCAGCCTGGAACACTGTAATCCACCCACCATCAAAACAGCAGAACAAGGATTACTATTCCCAATCCCCACAGTCCCAAGATCCCCAGCCATTTGTTAATCTTCATTCCGGACAGATTTCACATGGAAAACCTACATGGGTGGGGATTGGGGAGATAGGATTCCATTCCGGCTTATTTCTGACTAATGAGGATAAATGATAAAATACATTAAATAACAATTCATCTGAGGTCACCGGTTTCCTTTCAACTTCCTTGGAAAGAAAAGGGAAAACGAGAGGTTGGGTGGATGCGGTTCTACTGATTTATACAGACACAGTGGAGCGAGGTACCATCTTTTAGAATGTGTTTGTTGTTTTTAATTTATGGAAGACTGCTTGACAGGATATCAGTATCTCGCATGGAAAAATCAGCAGGTGCACAAGCGGATAGGCAAACAAGATGGACGACTGCTACAAACCAAACATTCACATATTTGAATAAAAACGCCAGGTCCATTGATTTGACTTCAATCAAATTCCATCCTACTCAACGCATATTCATTGTTAAATATTCAGACTCCTTTCATTCTCAGAACCATCACTATCTATACTCTGGTGGTGTGTCCTGTGATTCAGAGAGGGAACGGGTTTGTCCGTTCGGAGTGACTGTACGACTGGAACCATTATTCAGAGGCCAGTGAGAGCAGGTCTGTGGTTGCAGCCCTGTAGTGACTGATGGGTGTGAGCTGGGAGACTGGGTCAACATGTGATGAACACTGAAGCGACAGTGTCTCTCCCAGCTGGCCACTGGCACTCAGTGGAGGGACATTATACAGCAACAGGAGGAGTGTGAAGGTATGGTGGCGAACACAGAAACTATGATCCACTACTGACAGCACGGGCCCACTGATCTCAGAGATCTAAGTGGGCTCTGCCAAGGCTGTTCATCACTGGGCTGTTGCTTTCCCTCATACTCATAAGTGACACTGATGATGAGCCTCAATAGTATGTATTGAGAATGTGAGAACAAAAAAACAGGGTTATTCCCAACTCCGAGCATGCGCTGACCAACTGGCAAGTGTCTTCAATAACATTTTCAACCTTTCCCTGTCGGAGTCTGTAAAACCAACATGTTTTAATGTCCCTGTGCCCAAGAACACGAAGGTAACCTGCCTAAATGACTACAGACCCGTAGCACTCACATCTGTAGCCATGAAATGCTTTGAAAGGCTGGTCATGGCTCACATCAACACCATTATCCCAGAAACCCTAGACCCACTCCAACTTGCATACCGCAGGAACAGATCCACAGATGATGCAATCTCTATTGCACTTCACACTGCCCTTTCACACCTGGACAAAAGGAACACCTATGTGAGAACGCTACTCATTGACTACAGCTCAGTGTTCAAAACCACAGTGCCCTCAAAGCTCATCACTAAGCTGAGGACCCTGGGACCAAACACCTCCCTCTGCAATTGGATCCTGGACTTCCTGACGGGCCACCCCCAGGTGGTAAGGGTGGGTAACAACACATCCGCCCCACTGATCCTCAACACGGGGCCCCCTCAGGGGTGTGTGTTGTCCCCTCCAGTGCTCCCTGTTCACTCATGACTGCAGAGCTAGGCACGACTCCAACAACATCATTAAGTTTGCTGATGGCAACAACGGTAGGCCTGATCACCGACAACGATGAGACAGCCTATAGGGAGGAGGTCAGAGACCTGACTGTGTGGTGCAAGGACAACAACCTCTCCCTCAACGTGATCCGTAAGGCACTACAGAGGGTAGTGCATACGACCCAGTACATCACTGGGGCCAAGCTTCCTGCCATCCAGGACCTCTATACCAGGCGGTGTCAGAGGAAGGCCCTAAAAATTGTCAGCCACCCTAGTCATAAACTGCTCTCTCTGCTACCGCACGCGGTACCGGCGCGCCAAGTCTAGGTCCAAGAGGTTCCTAAATAGCTTCTACCCCAAGCCATAAGACTCCTGAACATCTAATCAAATGGCTCCACACCAGACTATTTGCATGGCCGCTCAGCAAGGAAGAAACCACTGCTCCAAAACCACCATAAAAAAAAGCCAGATTACGGTTTGGAACTGCACATGGGGACAAAGATCGTACTTTTTGGAGAAATGTCCCCTGGTCTGGTGAAACAAAAATAAAACTGTTTGGCCATAATGACCATCGTTATGTTTGGAGGAAAAGGGGAGGCTTGCAAGCCCAAGAACACCATCCCAATCGTGAAGCACGGGAGAGGCAGCATCCCGTTGTGGGGGTGCTTTGCTGCAGGAGGGACTGGTGCACTTCACAAAATAGATGGCATCATGAGGATGGAGAATTAGGTGGATATATTGAAGCAACATCTCAAGACATCAGTCAGGAAGTTAAAGCTTGGTCGCAAATGGTTCTTCCAAATGGACAATGAACCCATGCATACTTCCAAAGTTGTGGCAAAATGGCTTAAGGACAACAAAGTCAAGGTATTAGAGTGGCCATCACAAAGCCCTGACCTCAGGAATTGTGAAAAATTTAGTTGAAATGTAGTTGGCTAAGGTGTATGTATGTAAACTTCCGACTTCAACTGTACATACAATAAGCCATAAAAGCCCATGAGGGATGTATAAACCCAAACTGATGGTGATAACAAGTCAATTGATTCATTGAACATGGTGAGAGCAAGGGGAACAAGGAGAGAAATGAGAGGAGAAAGTGAGAGTGCGATTAAAACGAGGGGCAACACACATGAGAAGGAAAGAGGGCTTATGGGACAGTACTCTCAAACGTTCTGGCACTTTGCGTCTGTCAAGATGAAAGAGAGACTACCTCCGACATCATTAATCACCAAAATGCATTACTATCACGCAGCCATAATTAAAAAACTAAATTAATTACCAAATAAATTGATGCTTAAATAGAAAAGATTGCCTTGCCGAATTTCCGAAACCACCAACACCCAGCCCTTGCTCTAATGAAAAAAATGAAAGCAATTAAGAAACAAGGCTATATTTTGCTTCAGTCAAATTATTGAGACAAATTTAATTAACTGATTTAGGGATACAAACATTAGGCCTCTCCATTTTAATCTGTGTGCAGAGGAACACTACAGACTGTCACAAAAGTGTCTCAAGCTCATCCATGATCACATACTCAACAAGGGTAGTAAGGTCCTAACACAGTGTAGGAGGATTGGGATGTTTCTACTGCATGGACCAAGGGGGCTCAAGAGGCATATATCATAAACACCATTCAGTATTTGCAGCGAGGGGGAATGTTTGAATTAAAATGTATCAAGTAAATTTTTTTCACACCATGAACATTATTTTTTCTTCTAATTAGAAAATGACAGTTCAAACCTGCATTCTTGACAAGCAAACATTTTGGTTTTTTTATGTTGTAGATATTCAGTTACAACAGAGTTTGATTCAGATCGGCCTAAAGTTTTCAAAATCAGAAGCACGCTTCCGATTGGTGTCACCGTAAAACTGCACAGAGACGATCTTCAAAACTGAAACAAAGGGCTCAGACACGTCAATAACTTTTGCTGGCCGAGAGTGTCTAGCACCACTGAAATTCATTTGCGAACTGAGTGCGCACCTATTTTTAGGAACGACCCCAATTGGTCGACTGGTCAATTGTTTGGTCGTTAAGTTGTTGGTCGACCGAGATTGCTTTAGTAAAGAAGTAACGAATCACACACACACACACACACACACATACACATATATACACACACACACTGCTCAAAAAAATAAAGGGAACACTTAAACAACGCAATGTAACTCCAAGTCAATCACACTTCTATGAAATCAAACTGTCCACTTAGGAAGCAACACTGATTGACAATAAATTTCACATGCTGTTGTGCAAATGGAATAGACAATAGGTGGAAATTATAGGCAATAAGCAAGACATCCCCAATAAAGGAGTGGTTCTGCAGGTGGTGACCACAGACCACTTCTCAGTTCCTATGCTTCCTGGCTGATGTTTTGGTCACTTTTGAATGCTGGCGGTGCTTTCACTCTAGTGGTAGCATGAGACGGAGTCTACAACCCACACAAGTGGCTCAGGTAGTGCAGCTCATGCAGGATGGCACATCAATGCGAGCTGTGGCAAGAAGGTTTGATGTGTCTGTCAGCGTAGTGTACAGAGCATGGAGGCGCTACCAGGAGACAGGCCAGTACATCAGGAGATGTGGAGGAGGCCGTAGGAGGGCAACAACCCAGCAGCAGGACCGCTACCTCCGCCTTTGTGCAAGGAGGAGCAGGAGGACCACAGCCAGAGCAAAATGACCTCAAGCAGGCCACAAATGTGCATGTGTCTGCTCAAACGGTCAGAAACAGACTCCATGAGGGTGGTATGAGGGCCCGACGTCCACAGGTGGGGGTTGTGCTTACAGCCCAACACCGTGCAGGACGTTTGGCATTTGCCAGAGAACACCAAGATTGCCAAATTCGCCACTGGCGCCCTGTGCTCTTCACAGATGAAAGCAGGTTCACACTGAGCACATGTGACAGAGTCTGGAGACACCATGGAGAACGTTCTGCTGCCTGCAACATCCTCCAGCATGACCGGTTTGGCGGTGGGTCAGTCATGGTGTGGGGTGGCATTTTTTGGGGGGGCCGCACAGCCCTCCATGTGCTCGCCAGAGGTAGCCTGATTGCCATTAGGTACCGAGATGAGATCCTCAGACCATATGCTGGTGCGGTTGGCCCTGGGTTCCTCCTAATGCAAGACAATGCTAGACCTCATGTGGCTGGAGTGTGTCAGCAGTTCCTGCAAGAGGAAGGCATTGATGCTATGGATTGGCCCGCCCGTTCCCCAGACCTGAATCCAATTGAGCACAACTGGGACATCATGTCTCGCTCCATCCACCAACGGCACGTTGCACCGCAGACTGTCCAGGAGTTGGCGGATGCTTTAGTCCAGGTCTGGGAGGAGATCCCTCAGGAGACCATCCGCCACCTCATCAGGAGCATGCCCAGGCGTGGTAGGGAGGTCATACAGGCACGTGGAGGCCACACACACTACTGAGACTCATTTTGACTTGTTTTAAGGACATTACATCAAAGTTGGATCAGCCTGTAGTGTGGTTTTTCACTTTAATTTTGAGTGTGACTCCAAATCCAGACCTCCATGGGTTGATAAAAATTATCAATGGAAATCTAATTTGTGTGATTTTGTTGTCAGCACATTCAACTATGTAAAGAAAAAAGTATTTAATAAGAATATTTCATTCAGATCTAGGATGTGCTATTTTAGTGTTCCCTTTATTTTTTGAGCAGTATATATATATATATATATATATATATATATATATATATATATATATATATATATATATATATATATATATATATCATGTCAGTGAACTAATTGATTGTGGAGGCCTAGACTAAAAGCCAATGTATGCTAGATTAAAAAATGTGGTTGGAGGCTCCATATGGAGTGTGTGAAGCAATAGAGGAACCTCCAGAGGCATGCAGAGGCCAAATCGAGCTCTGTACCTCTTCACCATGCGCCTCCCAAATTGTTTAATAATGCAGAGGGCTCTGTACAGCTCCGCATTGAGATGGTAGGTGGGGGCGGTACATCCTGTATAAAAACAAACTCACTTCCTTGACAACAGCTCTGCACTGCTCTGAAGGGCAAGAAGTATGAATGCCCTGACTTCTGCTGAGGCCATTCTTGCCCTGACTTCAGCTGAGACCATTTCACCGTAAATGCATCATGGCCAATGCTGACAACTGATTGACCATGTGCCCAGATGCACAATGCATTTCCCTCTCCAGAATGCACTCTCTCCAATTCACACAAAGAATGCACTGTGTGTGAATTGTTAACGTTCGATTGCTAGTATATGTCAATTCCCCATTACATACGGTGCATTCAGAAAGTGTTCAGACCCCTAGACTTTTTCCACTTTGTTATGTTACAGCCTTATTCTAAAGTGGATGAAAAATAGTTTCCCCCCCCCTCGTCAATCTACACACAATACCCCATAATGACAAAGCAAAAAAATATTTAGAATTTTGGCAAATTTATTAAAAATAAAAATCACATTTACATAAGTATTCAGACCCTTTACTCAGTACTTTGTTGAAGCACCTTTGGCAGCAATTACAGCCTCGAGTCTTCCTGAGTATGACACTTGGCACACATGTATTTGGGAAGTTTCTCACATCCTGCACCTAAATATACACCGTACCAACTAAAGTGAGTACCGGAACCTAAGTCCAGCACTGATAAGAAGCCTGTTTTATGACTTTTCCACTGGATCAGGGCATGACATTTTTCCCTTTCATGCAGAATATATATATATATAATTAATCTGGATATTTCTACCTGCAATGTTTTTATTTGTGACTTTATATAGGCAGTTTTTACATAGTTAGAAATGGCAATAGAAGTTACTTTTTTAGGTTTGTATCATTTTCATTTAGAATTTTGAAAAACCACATGCCAATGATTGAGATACGTTGAAGACGTCATTATAAATAGAATTGCATGACAAATGTAGGCAGTCCGACGTCTACAGCGGGTGGTCCCTAAAACAGCGTGCTAAACGATCTGCAGACGAACGCTAGATCCACATTCGGTGTGACGTGTGTGAGCCCCAACTCCTGCAGTCTTCAAAAGAATACATTTGTAGAGCTGCATCGAACAACTTGTTTTGACCCCCCCCCCAAAAAAAGCAATTCTGCTGTACAAACACAAAATACATAAATGACTCGAAGGGATGTTAGACCTGGGCTCATACATTATTTTCCCCTCAGTGAGTGTAGGAGAGTCACACAGAGACAGAGGCTTTATTGGGTATAAAGTAGAGCTTATCTTGTGGTAGCAGCAGCCTTGCCATCCCCCTGTGTGACGAACAGCCATAGACTCATCAATGTCAGACTTCCTCTCCATCAACTGTGGATGCATCACTGGCCCTGCAGGCCCCGAGGTCACTGTCAGGCAAGCGTAAACGGAACACTTCCAAAATAACAGGGATATAAAACCACCAGAGATTAATAAATAACACCGTCTCTCTCCATGGACATGGCTTGTGTGTGAAAGTCCACCTATGGAGGAGGCTTCAGGAAGTCAGTGAGCCAGGCTGAGACTATGGACGGGTTGGAACCCTGTCAGATAGAATGGGTCAGTGTCTCTGACAGGATCTTTATACAGAGGTGTGTGGACCAAAGTAGCCTGACATACAGGGTTCCCCACTGTTAAGTTGATGTTTTAAGTATCCCTATATTTCTGTTATTACGGGGCTATCACTCAGTCAAGAGTGTGCCTGCGCGGTGAGTCTTGTTGTTGATGGACCTAGCCTTGAGTGGAATGGCTACCTTGTAGTGTGTTCATACAGTATAGTAAACTTTGTTAAAACTGGAACCTTGCCGTTGTGTCATTTCAAGTTAACATTGGTAGCAGAGGATGGCTAATAACTACAATGTGCCACCTCACTTCGACGAGAAGAGGTAGTACGAAACGAATGTTGGAAAAATGAACTTGGAATCTGGACACGCGTTATTAATCTGGACGCGAAAAAGCAAGCACTTGCGGTGGTATTATCGCTGGAGGGAAGAACGAGAGATACAGCAATAAAAATATCTGTTGAGGATTTGAACAAGGATGATGGTATGGAAACTTTGATCAGAGCACTGGATTCTGTATTTATTAAAGAAGAGAAAGACCATGCCTACAGTGTTACGAGAGATATTTCTGTTGAAATGACGGTCTACATCATTGATTTCGAACAGAGGTGCAATAGATACGCAAGTACAACATGGTTCTCCCGGATGCAGTGTTATCTTTCAAGTTGCTAGATACTGCCTGTCTAGATGGTAGGGAGAAACAGTTGGCACTAAAAATATTTTTGGGTGAAAAGACGTCTGTCGCGCCAATAATAGATGGAATGCAAGTGAGTGACGCAGCATATTACACTGAGCAGCAGAGAAAAGGCGCCAACAAGTAACAGTCTCAAGACAACCAGAAGAGGGCGCCATTTCCCTGCACAAATCCACTGGACAAATATGGAAGGAGAACAAAATGTGTTATTTGTCAAAGCACTTACCATTGGGTTAGACTGTCCTCATAAAAATGAACAAGTTAAACTAACAGAGGAAAATGTAAACAGAGATAGAGCAGTGTAACATTACACTGTTTTCAAATGAATCTGATACTGAGATCAAATGTGGAGATGGGAAAATTGTCCATTGTACCAAGAGAGTTAAAAAATTGGTCAGACTAAGTGTCACATTGAAACAGAGGTGGTTCCTACAGATATCCCCTTACTATTAGGAGAAGCTTCCCTCAAGAAGGCAGGGGCTGTATTAGACATAAAAAATGACAAGGCAGTGATGTTTAAACAACCAGTGACTCTTGAACTTACTACCTCAGGCAACTATTGTGTAAACATTTTAGACAAAGACATCACACAGAGTCCATGTAGAAATGAAATTCTGATTGACACAGAGTACATGGAGATTCTGACATTCACAGAGTCAGTTAAGAACACATTCTTATTTTCAAGGACGGCCTAGGAACGGTGGGTTAACTGCCTTGTTCACGGACAGAATGACAGATTTTTACCTTGTCAGCTCAGGGATTCAATCTTGCAACCTTACGGTTAACTAGTCCAACGCTCTAACCACCTGCCTCACGAGGAGCCCGCCTGTTATGCGAATGCAGTAAGAAGCCAAGGTAAGTTGCTAGCTAGCATTAAACTTAATCAATCATAATCACTAGTTATAACTACACACGTTGATGATATTACTAGTTTATCTAGCATGTCATGCATTGCGATCCCCGTACAGGGATCAACATCAGGGGAAATATCAGTGACAACTAAAAATACAACGTCGTAACATTAAACATTCTTGAAAATTCAAGTGTCTTACATCCTTCAAAAGATTAGAATCTTGGTAATCGAACTAAGTTTTCCGATTTAAAATAGCTATTACAGAGAACAAATGCCATGCTTTTGTTTGAGAAGAGCGATCAACAACAAAACCATTTTCCGCCATGACAGTTTTTACAGATTCACATCTGAAGGTAAAATTATGACTTACATTCTGATATCTTGCTCTTATTTCTCTTCCTGAGGGTCCCAGTGATCAAATGAAGGGACGTTTTCTTTGATAAAATCCATTTTTATAGCCTAAAACGAAACATTTTGTAAACCGTTTGTGTCGTGAATTCCATCTCTCGACTTTTTACGGAGCATTCGACGTAATTACACACAGTAAACAATCGTTTATCTAGTCATAGTTGGTTTCAGTGCAAACCTCTGGATGCTTGCAACACAGCCAAACTTGATTGTTTTTTTTGTGCGGAGTATTGACCGAAGTGAACTGATTTAAAGACAGCGAGCAGTGACTTCATTGTGCACCAATAATTTGAGCGAAGCTTCGTTGATTGACTGTATATCTGCCCAATGAGCTTCCTGAAATCTATCTGGGTAGATAGCCAATGAGCTGAGGTGAACGCCAGTATGTAATGGTTTTGGGTTGGACCACCATTCCTTGTTTGTAAACGCACACGTAACGAACTCCATTCTCGCCATTGACTGCAGATTCGTTGCAGTCACGCTTGTTACGCACAGCAATCGTTTTTTACCCCAGCAGTTGTTGATTCCCTGGTGTGTAATACTAACAAGTATGGGGCTAGGAAGCAAGCAGGAAAGAAAGAAGCATGGAAGCCCATTTCCATGTGAGACCTTTTCTGCTACTTTTCACTGGTAATTTACATGGGGCTGGTGAAGTTAAAAACCCTAAAGGATTACTGGAAAACATCCCCACTCTATCACCTGCCTTCCCCCCCACTGTCATGTCCTCTACAAGGTTTTTAAGTATCTCACGGGCACTTCACATCAGTGACCCAGAAGTTGATGAGGAGAATGACAGGAGGAGAGGCACCGCAAGGTTTGACAGGCTCTGCAAAGTCAAACCTCTCTACACCAGCTTGGGTGAGACATGCAAGATCCATTTTCAGCCCGCCCAGAACTTGTCCATAGATGAGAGGTTGGTAGCCTCAAAGGCCGGAATTGGCCTAAAACAATACATGCGTAACAAACCAACTAAGTGGGGTTACAAGCTGTTTGTTTTGGCTGATTCTGTGTGTGCACACACATGTAATTATTTTGTCTATGAGGGGAAGAACACTTGTGCGACTGGTAAAGGACTTAGCTATGACTCTGTAATGGAGTTATTGGATTTTCAACTGCTGGGGAAGGGCTACAAACTCTTTGTGGACAACTCTTATACAAGCCCTACCCTGTTTGCAGACCTGGGGAAGCGGGATGTGTGGGCTAGTGGCACCATTCGGACCAACAGAGTAGGCTTTCCGAAGACCAAGGTAAATGACATGCATAAGCGGGCTGAGCGGGGTACCATGCGATGGATCTGTGAAGATGGCCTGCTGTTTGTGAACTGGATGGACACCAGAGAGATGGTGATGTGCTCCACTATCCACAAGTCCTTCAGTGACGATCACGTCGTCAGGTGTGTGAAGGACGCTACTGGGGCATGGACCACCAAAAATGTCCCCATTCCTGCAGCCATCAAGGACCTCAACAAGAGTATGGGAGGTGTAGACCTATCAGACGCACTGATTCTACAATGTTCTACATAAGACAAAGAAATGGTACAGGACATTGTTTTACCATTTCATTGACATTGCTGTGGTGAATTCCTTCATCCTGCAGAAGGAAATGGCAAAGAGCTGTGGACAGCCCCCCATCTCACAGCTAGCCTTCAGGGAGCTGCTCATCTGGGAGCTTGCTGGCTATAGCAAAAAGTCCACTGCATCACATTCTGCCCCCTCTACCTCTGCCAGCTCTACTCCTGCCTCCAGTGGTGTTCATATGCCACAGTTCATTACTGCAGGCATGACTGTGCCTCCGGGCCAAAAGGGCAAAGCATGGAGTCGTCGCTGTGTTCTTTGTCACATGAAGTCCCCCATCACCTGCACAAGTTGTTCAGTTTGCCTCTGCTTTACATCAGAAAGAGACTGCTATGGGACATGGCACAGGCAGCAAAATATTGTGTAGAGGACTTCCAAACCCCTGTTATTTTTTAAATATTTTTAAAAACATTTGTATATATTTTTGTGTGTGTTAGAATTGCTTTTTGATATGTTGTATATAGTTATTTGCACTGTTGTATATAGTTATAGGTAATTTCACCAATTCGGCCATTTGGGCAACTTTTCTTTTGCCTCTGACTGTTCCCTAAGTTGTCTTTGCCAAGGGATATTTCTTAGGAACCCGTTTTCAGTTCCCACCCGCTTCCACTGGATGTCACCAGTCTTTGGAATTTGGTTGAGGTTATTCATTTGTGCAACGAAGAAGAAACACATCCTGGAACAACTTTACACTATTGAGAGTTGAGCAAGACGTAAAAAGGAGCATGGTTTGTTTACTTCCTGTATTGAACACAGATAGCCCCGTCTACAATTTGATCGATTATTAACGTTAAAAATACTTAAAAGTTGTATTACAAAAGTAGTTTGAAATATTTTGGCTACGTTTATAGGCAACTTTTGAAATGTTTTGTAGTGACGTTGCGTTTTTTGGCAGCTGTTTTTTTCTGGATCAAATGTGTCAAATAAATAGACATTTGGATATATATGGACGGAATTAATTGAACAAAAGGACCAATTGTGATGTTTATGGGACATATTGGAGTGCCAACAAAAGAAGCTCGTCAAAGGTAATGCATGTTTTATATTTTATTTCAGTGTTTTGTGTAGTGCCCGCAGGGTAGAAATATGCTGCTCTCTTTGTTGACATTGTGCCATCATCAGATAATAGCTTCTTATGCTTTCGCCAAAAAGCTTTTTAAAATCTGACATGTTGGCTGGATTCACAACGAGTGTAGCTTTAATTGAATATCTTACATGTGTGATTTAATGAAAGTTTGATTTTTATATCATTTTTTGAATTTGCCGCGCTGCATTTTCCCAAGTGGGACGCAACCGTCCCCTATACCATAAGAAGTGACTTGCCTAGTTAAATAAAGGTAAAATACATTTTAAAAAGAGCTCACCACTGGTGAGACAAAACAGCACATTCTACCTGCAGTGTGTCACTGACAACTACTCATTAGTTGATGCTGTGAAGTCAACCAAGTCTGTCACAGAGAAAATACTTTGTCTTGAGATTAGCAGCATCAAGGAACTTATTCAAGCACAGAGAATCCAGCGGATTCTGTGGTCGACCACAAAGGAACAGCTTGCTGACTGTCTGACTAAAAAAGGAGCATCCGGTCTTGTGCTCCGACAGGCTCTCAGTAATGGAAAGTGGCAGCTTGAGTAATACAAAACTGTCACACAACCAATTTGTAATGAGGAACTTGAATAATACTTGGACATTTAATTATGTTGTTGATGTTTTGTCTTTAAAGAAAAGGAGGAGATTGTTAAGTTGATGTTTTAAGTATCCCTATATTTCTGTTATTACGGGGCTATCACTCAGTCAAGAGTGCGCCTGCGCGGTGAGTCTTGTTGTTGATGGACCTAGCCTTGAGTGGAATGGCTACCTTGTAGTGTGTTCATACAGTATAGTAAACTTTGTTAAAACTGGAACCTTGCCGTTGTGTCATTTCGAGTTAACACCCACTGGACCTCCACGTGTTACACAAACACTCAATAACTGTCTAAAATATGACCTTACAATGCTAAATTAGAAAATTGCAACGTTGACAAGGAACACATTCAGTCTTGATTCCATTAGCTTCACACTCACCAAGGTCAAGCTGATGTCCAGATGTATAAGCCTAACAGTTAGCTCATGGCTACCATCACTGTGAGATGTTGTTTTTATTCTTTTCACACCTCAACACTAATCTTTCTCATACACAGCCCGCTCTCGGTGGAAGTGAGATATACTCAACACAGACACTTTTACTGTTAATTAAGTAGATGACCCAGGAGACAACCGTCTAGTATCTATGCAATTAAAGATGACTGTAATGAGGGGAAGGATGGCAGCAGCCAGAGAATGGGATTGGACAGGACATGGAGGAGGGTGAGGTAAGTGTAGATGGGATATTTTGCCACCTGCCTGTGACTATTTAACACATCTGAATTGCTCAACACTACAGTTGAGCCCAATTCCTCTTCACTTTGTCTCAGTAGGAGATGACAGAAAACTAATGAAGGAAGTTGAAGCAGACGTCAGTAAAATCAAAAAGGTTTAACCTGTGGTATTTCAAATGTACACACCGCTGTAGGGCAACATGAAGACTAAAGCACGCATATAGATGCATCTTTATTTATTTCACTGCAGTACTAATAAATCACACTGGCTGGGCTTGTCATGGCCAACTAGTATTTGTCAGGCCAAGACTTTCACAATCCACCAGCATTCCTAGGTCAGCATCCAGTCTCAAGACAGTCTGACAGAGAATCCATGTGTAGGCCTAAACTTTTTAAAAGGCAATCGCTCAACTATTAAGAACCATTTACAGCATGATTAAGCAAGTGATTGCAGGGTTCCACTTGTGTGAGTCTATTTGAGACTAAATGGTGAGGACCACTGAGCTCTCAAATGTATGCCCTCACACACTGCCGCTTTGTTTGAATAACGATGTCACATGAGGGTTACCATTAGGAAATGGCTGTGCCGGACATTTGACCAGCAACATTTTAAATTTACAGGACCCATATGCATTGGGTGCGTAACCTGATTAGGGCATCCACACACCGTGCTCAGAGTGACAGAAATCGCATTTAGAAGAACATGCACGTCGAGGATGCAACGATATGTGGTCCTTCTTACAGACTTCTGATGTGCACTTTGAACATGTTAGAATAACTACAAGAAGGGCTTACCAAGAAAAACTTCCAAAAGGACTCATTTGAGACCAAATTAAGTTAGGGCACTCAACAACAAAAAAAGGCAGAGATCGATTTCTTATTGCTCACTTTAATCCAGCCTGTCCAGTTTATGATGGCTTACCGAAAATACATAAGTATGGATGAACCTCCTTTACGTCCCATAGTGTCAGGTAACAGTAGCCATGTTGAACACCCCTCTCAATATGGTGATTTATTCATCTTAACATTTGTGCCAGCATTACCAGCCTTTTTAGGAGATACTGAAAAGCCCTCACATCAAATTATGGGCAGTTTCAATATGCGGTCAGTTTCTACCAACAGATTCAGAGTACAGCAATGGGAGCTGACTCCTAACTATGCAAATGTATTCATGGGACACTGGGAGGAGACCTTCATTTATGATGTCCAGAAAAAAACATATTTCCAGGATATCACCCTTTGGAAAAGAAACAGACGACATCCTACTGGTATGGAACGGTACTGAAGGTCTCCTCTCAGAGTTAATATCTTATAATTTATCTGACCCAAATCTCGAATTCACAACAGAGAGAAGAGAAGAAAACAGACTTGGAGTCTACTATCTTCTGCAAGCCGCAGAGTAAGAATACACTTTTACACACCGGTATCTCAATTCCTAAGACTCCGAAGTAACTGTTTCACAGACAGACTTTGAGCGCAAAGCTAATGGTATGCACACTAGGTTCCAGCAAGGTGGGAATGATAAGGGAGTTATTGAACAGGCCTATACCCGTGTTAGGAAGACTGAACGTCAAAGCCTACTCACTGGCACTAATAGTGGTGATTCTCTGATCCACCTCTACGCAGACAACACCATTCTGTATACTTCTGGCCCTTCTTTGGACACTGTGTTAACAAACCTCCAGACGAGCTTCAATGCAATACAACTCTCCTTCCGTGGCCTCTAACTGCCCTTTATTGCATGCTTCAACCGATCGCTGCCCGCACCTGCCCGCCCGCCTAGCATCACTACTCTGGACGGTTCTGACTTAGAATATGTGGACAACTACAAATACCTAGGTGTCTGGTTAGACTGTAAACTCTCCTTCCATACTCATATTAAGCATCTCCAATGCAACATTACATCTAGGATCAGCTTCCTATTTCACAACAAAGCATCCTTCACTCATGCTGCCAAACATACCCTCGTAAAACTGACTATCCTACCGATCCTCGACTTCGGCAATGTCATTTACAAAATAGCCTCCAACACTCTACTCAGAAAATTGGATGCAGTCTATCACAGTGCCATCCATTTCATCACCAAATCCCCATATACTACCCACCACTGCGACCTGTATGCTCTCGTTGGCTGGCCCTCGCTCCAGCAGGTATATTTCACTGATCACCCCCAAAGCCAATTCCTCCTTTGGCCACCTTTCCTTCCAGTTCTCTGCTGCCAATGACTGGAACGAATTGCAAAAATCACTGAAGCTGGAGACTCATATCTCCCTCACTAACTTTAAGCATCAGCTATCAGAGCAGCTTTCAGATCATTGCACCTGTACATAGCCAATCTGTAAATAGCCCATCCAATTGCTCCTTTGCACCCCAGTATCTCTACCTGCACATTCATCTTCTGCACATCTACCACACCAGTGTTTAATTGCTAAATTTGTATTATTTTGTCACTACGGCCTTTTTATTGCCTTACCTCCCTAATCTTACCTGATTTGCACACACTGTGTATAGACTTTTCGATTGTGTTATTGACTGTACGCTTGTTTTCCATGTGTAACTCTGTGTTGTTGTTTGTGTCGCACTGCTTTGCTTTATCTTGGATAGGTTGCAGTTGTAAATGAGAACTTGTTCTCAACTGGCCTACCTGTTAAATAAAAAAAATTGACAAAACGCCCCCATGTTTGTGTTTTACAGCACGTGCCGGTCGCGTCAAATCCAATGTATTAAAACACTGGAACATTCTCAAAAGTAATCCAAACCTACGAGTGTCCACAATATTACACCCTCACATTTTTTGGGGGCCATACAAGAATATAGCCGATTCCATGACGCACAGCATGAAGCTACCTAAGAAGCATGACACTTGGCTACCAGGCCCACCCAATGGCAATTACAAGTGTGGCCACTGTGCACATTGTGACAGTACAACCAATACGAAAGTGTTCACTCTTCTGAATGAGTATCGTGAAGCAGTAAAAGGAGATAATAATAATAATAATAATAGAAACTTTTTTTGTTTATCTCGTTTTTAATTTAACCTTAATTTAACTAGACAAGTCAGTTAAGAACAAATTCTTATTTACAATGACGGCCTACACCGGCCAAACCCGGACCAATTGTGCACCGCCCTATGGGACTCCCAATCACGGCCGGTTGTGATACTGCCTGGAATCGAACCAGGGTGTCTGTAGTGACATCTCTAGACCGCTACGCCACTTGGGAGCTCTTGCGCTGTCTGACAGATTTTTCACTCAAAGGCTCTGTATCTGTATGATAAGATACATAACGAATACACAAGCCAATTTAATTCCACTAAATTATGCAAATGAATCTATTGACCGATAAGCATGACCAGTCAAATGTATTTCCATCGACTGGTATTTCCATCAATTAATAGGCTAAATAGCATTATTTCGCTTATTTTTTTATATCTGTGTCACATTTACATTGGACCAACTTTAAACATTAGAAATCAAGAGTAAGATTACTAATGGCACTTTATCCTCCAAAAGGAGCTGGACCAATTAAACAAGTCACCTCAGTCATCGGCTTCATAAATAAGTGCATCCACGATGTCGTCCCCACAGTGACCGTGCATACATATCCCAACCAGAAGCCATGGATTACAGGCAACAGCCGCATCAAGCTAAAGGCTAGAGCTGCCACTTTCAAGGAGCGGAACACTAATCCGGCAGCGTGCGAAACACTAGGCAGCGTGCAAAATATTATTATTATAAAAATTAAAAAATATGTAACTTTCACATATTAACAAGTCCAATAGAGCAAATGAAAGAAACTTTTTTATTTGTTTTTGTTAATCGACCCATCGTGTCCAATTTCAAAAATGCTTTACAGCTAAAGAGCAACATATGATCATGTTAGTTCACCGCCAAGTCGAAAAAAGTTATTTTCCCAGCCAAAGATAGCAGTCACAAAAAGCAGAAATAGAGATCAAATTAATCACTAACCTTTGATGAGTTTCATCAGATGACACTCATAGGATATCATGTTACACAATACATGTATGTTTTGTTCGATAATGTGCATATTTATATCCAAAAATCTCAGTTTACATTGGCGCCTTACATGCAGTAATGTTTGGATTCCAAAACATCCAGTGATTTTGCAGAAATACTCATAATAAACATTGAAAAAAGATACTAGTGTTATTCACAGACTTCTTCTTAATGCAACTGCTGTGTCAGATTTTTTTTTTTAATTAGGAAAAAAGCACAATCTGAGAACGGCACTCAGAGCCCAAAACAGCCAGAGGAATATCAACAAAATTAGAAACAACACCATAAATATTCACTTACCTTTGATGATCTTCATCAGAAGGCACTCCCAGGAATCCCAGTTCAACAATTAATGACCGATTTGTTCCATAAAGTTCCATCATTTGTGTCCAAATAGCCACTTGTTGTTAGCGTGTTCAGCCCAGTAATCCATCTTCATGAGGCGCAGGCACTTCATCCAGACAAAAACTCGAAAGGTTCCGTTACAGTCCTTTAGAAAGATGTCAAACGATGTATGGAATCAATCGTTAAAAACATCCTAACATAAAACATCAATAATGTTCCAACCGGAGAATTCCTTTGTCTGAAGAAATAGCACTGGAACGCGAGGTAACTCTGTCAGGAGCGCGCGTCATGAGACCAAGGCTCTTTACCAGACCACTGACCCAAAGAGGTCTCATGAGCCCCTCCTTCATAGTAGAATTCTCATTCAAGTTTCAAAAGATGGTTGACATCTACTGGAAGCCACAGGAAGTGCAACTTCATCCATATCTCAATGTGGGCCAAGCTTTGAAAAATTACAAACCTCAGATGTCCCACTTCCTGGTTGGATTTTTCTCAGGTTTTCGCCTGCCATATGAGTTCTGTTATACTCACAGACATAATTCAAACAGTTTTAGAAACTTGAGTGTTTTCTATCCAATACTAATAATAATATGCATATATTAGCATCTGGGACAGAGTAGGAGGCAGTTGACTCTGGGCACGCTATTCATCCAAAAGCGAAAATGCTGCCCCCTATCCCAAAAATGGAATCTTACTACACCGGCTCTGACACTCATCGGATGTGGCAGGGCTTGAAAACTATTACAGACTACAAAGGGAAACCCAGACACGAGCTGCCCAGTGACACGAGCCTACCAGAAGAGCTAACTGCCTTTTATGCTCGCTTCGAGGCAAGCAACACTGAAGCACGCACGAGCGCACCAGCTGTTCTGGATGACTGTGTGACAACGCTCTCGGTAGCCAATGTAAGCAAGACCTTTAAAACAGGTCAACATTTACAAAGCCGCAGGTCCAGATGGATTACCAGGACGTATACTCAAAGCATGTGTGGACCAACTGGCAAGTGTCTTTACTGACATTTTCAACCTCTCCCTGACCAAGTCTGTAAAACCTACATGCTTCAAGCAGACCACCATGGTCCCTGTGTCAAAGGAAGAGAAGGTAACCTGCCTAAATGATTACCAACCCGTAGTACTTACGTCGGTATGAAGTGCTTTGAAAGGCTGGTCAAGGCTCACATCAACAGCATCCTCCCGGATACCTTAGACCCACTGCAACTGGATCCTGGACTTCCTGACGGGCTGCACCCAGGTAGTAAGGGTAGGCAACAACACGTCTGCCACGCTGATCCCCAACACTGGGGCCCCTCAGGGGTGTGTACTTAGTCTCCTCCTGTATTACCTTTTCACCCACGACTGTGTGGCCAAACGACTCCAACACTATCATTAAGTTTGCTGATGACACAGCAGTGGTAGCCCTGATCACCGACATTGATGAGACAACCTAGAGGGAGGATGTCAGAGAACAGGCAGTGTGGTGCCAAGACAACAACCTCTCCCTCATTGCGAGCAAGACAAAGGAGCTGATCATGGACTACAGGAATAGGTGGGCCGAACAGGCCCCTATTAACATCAACGGAGCTGTAGTGGAGCGGGTCAAGAGTTAGGTCATTGGTGACGTGTACGCCAAGGAACTTATCATGGGCCAAACACACCAACAGTCGTGAAGGGGGCACAACAAAACCTTTTCCCCTCGGGAGACTGAAAAGATTTGGCATGGGTCCCCAGATCCTCAAAAGGTTCTACAGCTGCACCATTGAGAGCATCCTGACCAGTTCAATCACTGCCTGGTATGGCAACTGCTCGGCATCTGACCGTAAGGCACTAGAGGGTAGTGCATACTGCCCAGTACATCACTGGGGCCAAGCTGCCTGCCATCCAGGACCTATATAATAGGCGGTGTCAGAGGAAAGCCCATGAAAAATTGTCAGAGACTCCAGTCACCCAAATCATAGACTGTTTTCTCTGCAAGCGGTACCGGAACACCAAGTCTAAGACCAAAAGGCTCCTTTACAGCTTCTACCCCCAAGCCATAAGACTGCTGAACAATGAATCGGTGCCGGTACTCCTTGTATATAGCCTCGTTACTGTCATGTTAATGTGTAACTTTTTTTCTTTTTTTAAATCTTTCGTTAATTTGGTAAATATTTTCTTAACTCTTCTTGAACTGCACTGTTGGTTAAGGCTTTGTAAGTACGCATTTCACAGTAAGGTCTACACTTGTATTCAGCGCATTTGACAAATAAAGTTTGATTTGATAGATATGAGTTAGAAACTTCAGTGATATCACCAAGCCATTACTGAAACAGAAAGAAACTGTGAAGCAATGAGGAGAGGAAATGATGAGGATGATCAACTCTATACTGTACAGATAAGACTGTATTACTCCATTTATCCTAGCTTCAAAACCCTCTGATGTTCAGAGTTTCAAGCCTTTGAAGTCTATCAGAGAATGCTGTGGCATACAACAATCACTGAACAGGCATAACATCAGCGTAAACAAATACTGAACTTGGGTGTGACCTGTATAGGTCATTCTTAGTTCAACAGATCAATCGAGGGGCTGATCTAAAGTTATGCCATTACACTGGATCTCAAAATTCACTTCTCTCTGGTGAGATGAGAGGATACCAAGGATACCTGTGGTGCAGTTGCCTTCCAGTTGGTTTGCCTAATTAAAATCTCTGGCTCCTCAAAAGAAACCATTATACACCTAGGTAAAAAATAACGAGCAACACCGCAAAGGGAAGAAACAATAATTTGCCTGTGGTTTAATAGGACCTCAGCTATTTCACTCTCCGGATCGTTATAACTTTTAGTAGGGGTTGTGGGGGGTGGGGAGAAGGGGGTGTCATATCGCACAGAGAACAAGGTCTCATTAAATTATGACGATGGACCCTATGAAGAATCAATGAAATAATACATCAACTAAGGGGCCTTGTCATGAATATGCTCCATGTCACAGTGTAATTGAAAAAGACAAGCTGAATATGAGGAAGCGGACTGTCCCTTTTAATTTCCTGGTTTGGAGAAGGGTGCAAACGGTTGGGTCATTCTTTCAATAGGAGGCTGGGTCTGGTCAGCCTAACCAGCAGGCCCAGACAAATACACCAACACACAGCCATACAAGCAATCAGCCCAAGGTCACAGGGTCTGAAGGTAAAAGTCTCTTGAAACCTGTCCCTTTTTAAATGGGAGCCTGTGTTCCGTTTAAGCGGCAGATTAATTCCACGAGAATCACGTTTGTTAGCGTTCAGCCACCCACCGAGCAAGACCCGTACATCATTCTGCAATGTCCTTGTACCAGATAACCAGCTTTTCAAAACAGAAAACAATATTGTACTCAGCATGTAGATGTTCTCCTTAAACACGAGGCACGGACTTTAACGTGTTAGACAGGCCAAATATGTCTATTTTATCTTACTCCCCTGAGAAAAGGAAAGAATTGACAATTGACACAGACAATGCCATTAAAAGTAATAGAAAGCAATGGGCTACACTACTCCCTTGTTTTGTTTTCTCAAAACCAATGAGTGAAATAACTTCTCAAATGATGATAGTCTACAGCATCTATAAGCAAAAAGACGGAGGGAAAACGGAGTTAAATGGACAGGCTGAAGGCAATAATTAAACCATGTATTACCGTGGTTACAAATCACAGGCACACAAGCCACATTGAGTTCTGTAGTGACAGCTGCCAAAGAGATCCTTAAGCACATTTGATGGTGTTAGCAGTTTCTCTCGTGTGGCTAACTGCCACTTTTTATGGTAATGTGACAGCAGCACCACTCACACAAAAAAAGGTTAACAACTGCTCAATCTGCTGGAGTGGAAGCAATAAGCTGTAGTTAGCAAACACAGATGGGACAAACTCTTCTTAAACAGGGTAAGTATAGGTTCTAGTCTTTCAAAAGTCTTTGAAAGTGACTGGATGATCAGTTGGATCCTCAGCCTACATTATTGTTCTCGGACTCAGAGGCTGTATCCTCTCTCCTGCATGACCTCCAAGTCCCCCTTGCCAACAGTCCCTCCAGTCCTCTCCCAGTACGGCTGTGTTCCTCTGTAGTGTCCTGATCTGCAGCTCTGATTGGGTTCTGCCTCGTGTTGGTGTGGAGTGGACTCCACTTGTGTGGTTCCCAACTCAAACACTTCCCCCTGCTGAGGTAATCTCTATTAAACCATCTGCACTGTCGTCATCTCCCTGCAGCTCTAGGATGGCTGTACCACAACAGAGCTACACTACAGCACCCTTGCTCCCTCTCCTCCAAAGTGAAACACACAAACATCTGAAGAAAGCATCACATCAAATACTGTACCTCTGTGTATTATCTGGGCTTATCTGCGTCTGTTCTCTCTGTGGGTCCCCGAGTATGTGAGTGAGTCGGGCTCGTTCAATGGAGTGGATCTAAACAGATGGTTGACACAAAGGTGGCCTCGTTTCATGGTGGGTGGCGCCCGCTGAGAGAATATTTCAATTCACTGGGCATCCACTCCCTTGAGTGGTCTAATAGACACAGCCTTTAATATGCACATATGCATAAAGACAAACAGGGAAAGAACGCAGTGTCAGCAAAACCTAATTTTGAGCTGATATACAGTATTGATTTCCATCACTTTCTCAACCACAAGAAAAACATTCTCATTATAAAATCAGCCATTCAAATCACAGCTGGGTTACGCAACAGTATATGTATGCATTATGGAACCAGTGGACAGCTAGGGCCTTTTTTATGCAGTAAAGGCCCAATGGTGTTGCATATTGCAATTGAAAATCAAAAGGTAAACCTCGCCAGGGAGCAACAACGGACAAAGAGATTTAATCAAGGTCTCAGGAAATCTCTCTGCTGGGGTTAAGCCAGTCCCCAGAAAGACCCCATTGTTGCACTTTCACGCCGAAACATAATCCTTACAATTAAAACTGCGGTCCAATGTTAAAGGGCAGGTCAACGGCTAGGATTGGCCAAGCACACAATGACCTACAACCTTACACTGGGATATGCATGACTGAGGAAAAGCCCAATCTAAGTGAGTAGTTAGGATGTAAGATTTCTCTTAGTGTCTAAATATACTGTATATTAGTTAAGGGAGAGTGAAAACAGCCTAGGTACTGGACACGAGAATCAATCAGCAGATCAAATCTCACCCAACTCATCTTCGTAGCCCTTTACACTTGTACAGGATGAAAATGGCAGATTTGAGCACAGATAAATGCCTAAATTGGAACGCAGTGGCTGAAGAGTAACATGCTATACATGACGTCAGAGCTCATCGATTCACGTCACTAAGGGTTTGACTGACCGCTGTTCTGAATTTGTGTGACAAGTAGTTACAGTTACTTATAAACACCCATTAAAATTAAGAGGACTATGTATTTGGGAAGATGACGTTTGTTATGTATTAAGTCATACAAGTGAGTACAAATGTGCACTTCACATTTCTATATGATCAAACTCATGCATATGCAATATCAACATTTATGATCACTATGTTTGATGTACAGTTACAAGATGACATGGCATCATAAACTGGGGTGTCTGAACAGAATCAGCCTATTTTTGTCTTTTGTGAAGAAAAGTTGCCACAGTACATGCACCTGAATGCACTCATGACTCATTCCGATGCGCACCAAAATTATGACCCATTTCCCTGAATTGCATTTTGAAAGCCTAACTTGGTAAAATCATACTTTAGAATTTAGTTTGTCATGTTGGCAATATAACAAGCTTTCAAATGATGCCCACCTGACCCAGACTTTGATTTATAGATGGACAGTTTCTGGATTGCGAAAACAAAAATTGTGTGATGGCTGGGATGCAGGATACGACACAGACAAGAGAGGGCAAAAAAGCACCTTGTACAGTGGGGAGAACAAGTATTTGATAACACTGCCGATTTTGCAGTTTTCTTACTTACAAAGCATGTAGAGGTCTGTAATTTGTATCATAGGTACATTTCAACTGTGAGAGACGGAATCTAAAACAAAAATCCAAAAAAATCACATTGTATGATTTTTAAGTAATTAATTTGCATTTTATTGCATGATATAAGTATTTGATACATCAGAAATATTTGGTACAGAAACCTTTGTTTGCAATTACAGAGATCATACGTTTCCTGTAGTTCTTGACGAGGTTTGCACACACTGCAGCAGGGATTTTGGCCCACTCCTCCATACAGACCTTCTCCAGATCCTTCAGGTTTCGGGGCTGTCGCTGGGCAATACGGACTTTTAGCTCCCTCCAAAGATTTCCTATTGGGTTCAGGTCTGGAGACTGGCTAGGCCACTCTAGGACCATGAGATGCTTCTTACGGAGCCACTCCTTAGTTGCCCTGGCTGTGTGTAAGGGGTCATTGTCATGCTGGAAGACCCAGCCACGACCCATCTTCAATGCTCTTACTGAGGGAAGGAGGTTGTTAGCCAAGATCTAGCGATACATGGCCCCATCCATCCTCCCCTCAATACGGTGCAGTCATCCTGTCCCCTTTGCAGAAAAGCATCCCCAAAGAATGATGTTTCCACCTCCATGCTTCACGGATGGGATGGTGTTCTTGGGGTTGTACTCATCCTTCTTCCTCCAAACATGGCGAGTGGAGTTTAGACCAAAAAGCTCTATTTTTGTCTCATCAGACCACATGACCTTCTCCCATTCCTCCTCTGGATCATCCAGATGGTCATTGGCAAACTTCAGACGGGCCTGGACATGCGCTGGCTTGAGCAGGGGGACCTTGCCTGCGCTGCAGGATTTTAATTCATGACGGCGTAGTGTGTTACTAATGGTTTTCTTTGAGACTGTGGTCCCAGCTCTCTTCAGGTAATTGACCAGGTCCTGCCGTGTAGTTCTGGGCTGATCCCTCACCTTCCTCATGATCATTGATGAGATGGTGAGATCTTGCATGGAGCCCCAGACCGAGGGTGATCGACAAGTCATCTTGAACTTCTTCCATTTTCTAATAATTGCGCCAACAGTTGTTGCCTCCTCACCAGCTGCTTGCCTATTGTCCTGTAGCCCATCCCAGCCTTGTGCAGGTCTACAATTTTATCCCTGATGTCCTTGCACAGCTCTCTGGTCTTGGCCATTGTGGAGAAGTTGTAGTCTGTTTGATTGAGTGTGTGGACAGGTGTCTTTTATACAGGTAACGAGTTCAAACAGGTGCAGTTAATACAGGTAATGAGTGGAGAACAGGTGGGCGTCTTATTGAAAAACTAACAGGTCTGTGAGAGATGGAATTCTTACTGGTTGGTAGGTGATCAAATACTTATGTCATGCAATAAAATGCTAATTAATTACTTAAAAATCATACAATGTGATTTTCTGGATTTTTGTTTTAGATTCTGTCTCTCACAATTGAAGTGTACCTATGATAAAAATTACAGACCTTTACATGCTTTGTAAGTAGGAAAACCTGCAACATCAGCAGTGTATCAAATACTTGTTCTCACCACTGTATTTGAAGACTCTTCTCTGAGTAATAAAAGTGCATTAAAATTACTTAGGATACGTGCACACTTTGGAAAGGTTTGTGGCCAAGTGGATACACCAGTTAGTCCCTTTCACTCAAACACTTGGAATTATTTGTCTTATGTTGCACCTACCCCACATTTTCCAGGAATATTCTTGTTACTGAATATATCCAGAGTATTTTTCAGATTTTGTTATCAACAAATGCAACAGAAGTACAATAAATGTAAAATGAACATAAAATTCAGTGTCATTTTTGGATTCAGTCTTGTGTCAGGTGAACTGTTGTGTCCTCACCTTTGGTCTAATAATTTTCCAATAATATCCAAACTGTTCCCTTTCAATTGCTACCATGATTATGCATATCATTGTCATATTTCTTCTGTCAGAAACATTTAAATGTAGCCCTATCCATCTAGGCCAATTCCTATAAGTGTAAAAGGGTTAAGAGGTTTTGCAGATTGTGATGGAGAAAATGGCTGCCATGCTCCACAGCATGATACATTGCGTTTTGTGTGGACACCATTGATCTAACCAAAGGTCAGAGCAAACCAAAAGGCCACCCACCTTGCAGCTTGTATGCTGTTATTGGTCCGTCTTTCTATGACAAAAGCCTGTGTGTTTACAATCAATGTCGTCTGAGCTCCGTCTGAAAGGGACTAAAGAATGTGAAAGGAACTGACAAATTACAGCCCAGCACGAGCTGTGTGAAAAGCTTGACGTCCATTGAAGGTTTACAGAATGAGAAAACCTTTGATCACCTGGAATACCTTTAACATTTCAGTCACAAAGTCACTGAATTAACTGATATGACTTTAAGTTTCAAAAGAACTCGCAGAGCTGGCCATTGACGATAAGTCAACCTGACAAATAGTCCAGACACCTCAGGGTAAAGTGTGAGGCTAACCTCCAGAATTGTGAATTCCATTCCGTGCAATCCAGTGAATATTGTTATTGAGTTTCACTCATGTCCTCTGCATGCATGTATGTATGAGGTGCAAAGTTCATACTATGTGTAGGCACTACCTCTCAATCCTAGAGAGAGTGGTTTGACAGGCTTAGTGATGGGGGGGGGGGAATCGATACAGTTACATACGGGACATTATTTTTGGACAATATTATATTGATACTTTGACTTCAAGAATCGAACAAACATTTAATACATACATACATACATACGAGTCATTAAAACTCGTTTTTCAACCACTCCACAAATTTCTGGTTAACAAATTACAGGTTTGGCAAGTCGGTTAGGACATCTACTTTGTGCATGACACAAGTCATTTTTCCAACAATTGTTTACAGACAGATTATTTCACTTAATCAAAATTCCAGTGGGTCAGAAGTTGACATACACTAAGTTTTTTTTTACCCCATTTTCATGGTATCCAATTGTTTTAGTAGCTACTATCTTGTCTCATCGCTACAACTCCCGAACGGGCTCGGGAGTGACGAAGGTTGAAAGTCATGCGTCCTCCGATACACAACCCAACCAAGCCGCACAGCTTCTTCACACAGCGCGCATCCAACCCGGAAGCCAGCCGCACCAATGTGTCGGAGGGAACACCGTGCACCTGGCAACCTTGGTTAGCGCGCACTGCGCCCGGCCCGCCACAGGAGTCGCTAGTGAGCGATGAGACAAGGATATCCCTACCGGCCAACCCCTCCCTAACCCGGACGACGCTAGGCCAATTGTGCATCACCCCACGGACCTCCCGGTCGCGGCCGGTTACGACAGAGCCTGGGCGCGAACCCAGAGCCCTTATACACTAAGTTTACTGTGCCTTTAAACAGCTTGGAAAATTAGAGAAAATGATGTCATGGCTTTAGAAGCTTCTGATAGGCTAATTGACATAATTTGAGTCAATTGAAGGTGTACCTGTGGATGTATTTCAAGACCTACCGTCAAACTCAGTGCCTCTTTGCCTGACATCATGGGAAAATCTAAAGAAATCAGCAAAGACCTCGGAAAAAAAATGTTAGACCTCCACAAGTCTGGTTCATCCTTGGGAGCAATTTCCAAACGCCTGAAGGTACCACGTTCATCTGTACAAGCAATAGTACGCAAGCATAAACACCATGGGACCATGGAGCCGTCATAACGCTCAGGAAGGAGACACGTTCTGTCTCCTAGAGATAAACGTACTTTGGAGAGAGTTTGCTGCACTGAAAGTAAAGGGGCTGAATAATTTTGCACGCCCAATTTTTCAGTTTTTCATTTGTTAAAAAAGTTTGAAATATCCAATAAATGTCTTCCACTTCATGATTGTGTCCCACTTGTTGTTGATTCTTCACAAAAAAATACAGTTTTATATCTTTATGTATGAAGCCTGAAATGTGGCAAAAGGTCGCAAAGTTCAAGGGGGCCGAATACTTTCGCAAGGCACTGTATATATACATGCATACATACTTTTTTTGTTTCTTGGTAGCATAAGCTAGAGCAAGTCAAAACTCTAGTATATTTCTTCCTACGGCTTCTTCTTAATCTTTTTAAATAGTGAGCCAACATGTTTTCAGCACTTATTTCAATGACTGATCAAAACTCATTTTCTCATGCTCTCTTGTCTCTCTGCAGCATTATCAAATTGAAATACATTTAGAATCACAATACATATCGGCACCTAAGTATCGTGATAACAACGTGAGGTCCCTGGAAATTCCCAGCCCTGGACAGGCTGTGAAGACGGTAGCTTGTTCAGATAAGCTGAAGAAATCTATTGACAGCGATTATCAAAATAGTCACTCCTATATGATAGATGATCTTTGATTTGGTCAGTGTTTTTCTCACCTCTCTCCCCTTCTCTGTGCTGATCCCCAGAGCCTTGTGGGTCTGCTAGTAGAGCAGAACTACTTTTCTGAACTGGGACAGCTGCTCTGTCACATACTAAAAATAACCCACAATCTGTTGTCCAAGCATAAAAGACAAATGAAATGAGAGATTTACAAGCATAATGTGAGGTACACTATATATACACACACAGACACACACGTAAGTGTGGACACCCCTTCAAATTAGTCGATTCGGCTATTTCAACCACACCTGTTGCTGACAGGTGTATAAAATAGAGCGCACAACCATGCAACACCCATGGACAAACATTGGCAGTAAAATGGCCCGTACTGAAGTGTTCAGTGACTTTCAACGTGGCGCCGTCATTGGATGTCACCTTTCCAACAAATCAGTACGTCAAAATTCTGCCCTGTTAGTGCTGCCCTAGTCAGCTGTAAGTGCTATTGTTGTGAAGTGGAAACGTCTAGGAGCAACAATGACTCAGCCGCAAAGTGGTAGGCCACACAAGCTCACAGAACGGGACAGCCGAGTGAAGAAGTGCGCAGACCATGACTTTGGAATGAGATGTTCGACGAGCAGGTGTCCACAGTTTTGGTCATGTAAGGGAAAGGGGATACCGAGAACTGAATTCAAATGCCTTCAACTGAAATGTGTCTTGTATCTTGTTCTGATAAAGGGACTGGCACATTCAAAATCGACCAACGAGATCAAGAATAACACTAGCTTGTGGCTCAGTTGATGACGATTAGAACAGTCTGGCCAGGCAGACCACTGATATGTGGGTGGCATCTATAAAAACCTGGTCTGATGAAACATGCAATGCCCAGGGTTCTGACTTTCAGACCAACACAGTACAGGGCAGGTGAAAAAAAAAGCCTTTCTGTATGGGCAACAGTCCATTTTTGAGGGTGCAGAGGGTAGAAGGCCCCCTGGAGAAACCACTCCATCAACCCTACTTCTGTCTTTCTGTGACATTAGCCTGAGTTCTCTATATCATGCTCTCTCCTTCTCTCTTTCCTTCTCTCTCAAACAGCCACCCACACGGGGATTACAGCTGTACACCGTTATGCTGTAATGCAGGCTGCCCTTTAATCTTTCCTTGTTTCCTTTTCTAAACCCTAATAACGCTGTGGCTGGACTAATGTGTCCGACATCAATCCCACTCTCCCTGTGGCAGCCAGTGGTGCCCTACACAGTACGGCAGCCCAGGCAGACCGAATACGCACCCAACTGAGGAAGTTCAGGTTGCATTACTGCTTAGCACAAAACCACAACTTACACATTATTGATTATTTAAGATGAATAAATATGGTACAGAGCAGTTACCACAGTAAAATCCCTTAAGGAAACGGATAATACCATAGCAAGGGATTAAAGCCCCTTATCAATGACACCTATAAAACTGGGAGCTACAAATGCCTGGTCAAGATAAAAATGGAGGATTAACTGACAATCTGTTGCCAGGAGAGACTACTCAATTTTGAGGTTGAGAAGATCTGATAGTGAGGAGAGAAATGTGGTTGATGAGGACAGGAGAGAAGGGCCATTAACAGATAGAATGTAATGACCACTGAAACACAGAGAACCTCCTGAACATAGTTTAAAGACCAGATTTGAGCAATTCCATTGGTATACAACAACTGAGCAGCAACTAATGCTAACATATTGAACGCAGTGTGTTTGCTAATGCCTACACCCTCTTAGAGCCTCAAAACTAAGTCAAACTAATTGCATAACCAAAACAAAAAAGTAATTAGGAATTGTAATTATGGTTCTTTTTGTAATGCCTTTTTCAAACACGCATAATATATGAATAGGCTCATTTGAATTCTTTAGCTAAACCAAAACAAAATAAAGGGGCATTTCCCAATGCCGTATTGTCAGCCTTTCTGACAACTGTTCCAATGTTTTCCAAAGTCTGATTAAGCATATTATAATAGGAGTCAATACTAAAGCACCCTCTGACTCACTCAGTTCATAAAGAGACTGGCAGTAGGGTGATAAAGCAGGTCACTTAGTTTGGAGCTTGAAGCCTTCCAGTGAAATGATATGGATGTTGTAAAGAAAAGGGAAAATACTGGGCTGCATAATGACTCTAGATGGCAAAGACTCTAGATGCTGTGGACATTGTGCCTACATAGACCCATCATTAGGACGAAGGGCACCTTGGTCTTTGGGGTGGGACAGAGACGTGTCAGAGAGCATAAGCAGGCATAGTGTAGGGGGGAGAGGAGAGGTATTTCCATTGGGCAGGACAGAGCGGTGTATGGAGAGCGGCTGGGCTTAAAAGGAATAGTCAATCAATTATTTAAAGTGATCATGGGGAGTGGTGGGCAGTGGCTAAGGACCCAGAGCGTTTGACCCAGGCACGTCAAAGACAAAGGGGGCTGAGGAACAGGAAGACACTCCACTCCCTGTGTGCTAACAGAAGCTGATGAATGTTTTATCAAAGCCCAATTATTTATTTAAGGACGAGTCCACCACAGGAAGGAATCTAATAAGGTTTCATGGAGAAGAAAATGAGAGAAAATACAACTAAGCCCCTAGAAGTCCAAATGTCTGTAAGCAGGAGAGACCAAAACTAATAACAGGAGACATCTTCTTTAAGAAACACCAGATAACAGTTGACTTTCTGTCAGATACAATCAATTATTTTAAAATATTACCAAGCAGAAATAATCTCAACATCTACTCTAATAAGAAGCAATCAGTTAGATACATTAACACAGAGGTGGAAATGTCCCTTTCCCTAAAAGGAAACTTTGTGAAACTGCAAGGTAAACAAAAAATACAGGAGGAGATTATAAATCAGCATAATTTCAATTCGTTGACATGATGTAAGAGGCTTATCCAGACGAGATAAAAAACAACAATGCATCTATTGGAGAATTGTTTGGGTATGCTCGTTGTGTTGAAAATGAGTGAGGGTGGAGGGAGGAGTGAGAACAGTGGAGGGGGGAAATAATACAGGAGGAGATCAGCACATCTATCACTGTCGGCCGGCAAAGTTAAAGCAAAAGTGGAAATTGCAGTTTCGCTCTCTTAAGACTTCAAGGGCACACACACTTGCTCAGGGCTGCAGGAGTGGAGGCCGTGAGAGGGAGACCGAGCTGGGAGGGGCTCTCTGACACTAACACAGACAGGGGTTGGCACATTGGGGCTCAGTCACGATGGCAGGGGCTGACAGAGAGCAGTGTGGTACACCATGTGTCCTCCAGGGGCCTTTGGGACGAGGGTAGAAGGACAGGGGTGAGAAACAGGGGTGCAGTATGTACTCACCAGAAACACCTTGTAGGCGTCTTTCCTGGTGACAGGCCCCCAGCACAAGTCGGTGTCGTCGTATTTCACACTGCCAGCACTGCATGAGTGGTTACCACTACAGAGAGAACAGACAGACTGGTGATCATTACAGATCCCTTCATGATCAGATCAAGTCAGTCCAAGAATAATATATGACAGGAAAGACTAGTTTACAATATTGCAAAAGAACATGAAGCAAGGATAAAATATTAAATATGACAGGGCAGAATTACTAAAACTTTGCAGACTTGTCAGTTCCTACTACCTCGGAGCGGTTAGACTATCAGCGAGGTCAGTTCCTACTACCTCTGAGCGGTTAGACTATCAGCGAGGTCAGTTCCTACTACCTCTGAGCGGTTAGATTATCAGCGAGGTCAGTTCCTACTACCTCTGAGCGGTTAGACTATCAGCGAGGTCAGTTCCTACTACCTCTGAGCGGTTAGACTATCAGCGAGGTCAGTTCCTACTACCTCTGAGCGGTTAGACTATCAGCGAGGTCAGTTCCTACTACCTCTGAGCGGTTAGACTATCAGCGAGGTCAGTTCCTACTACCTCTGAGCGGTTAGACTATCAGCGAGGTCAGTTCCTACTACCTCGGAGCGGTTAGACTATCAGCGAGGTCAGTTCCTACTACCTCTGAGCGGTTAGACTATCAGCGAGGCCAGTTCCTACTACCTCGGAGCAGTTAGACTATCAGCGAGGTCAGTTCCTACTACCTCTGAGCGGTTAGACTATCAGCGAGGTCAGTTCCTACTACCTCTGAGCGGTTAGACTATCAGCGAGGTCAGTTCCTACTACCTCTGAGCGGTTAGATTATCAGCGAGGTCAGTTCCTACTACCTCTGAGCGGTTAGACTATCAGCGAGGTCAGTTCCTACTACCTCTGAGCGGTTAGACTATCAGCGAGGTCAGTTCCTACTACCTCTGAGCGGTTAGATTATCAGCGAGGTCAGTTCCTACTACCTCTGAGCGGTTAGATTATCAGCGAGGTCAGTTCCTACTACCTCTGAGCGGTTAGACTATCAGCGAGGTCAGTTCCTACTACCTCTGAGCGGTTAGATTATCAGCGAGGTCAGTTCCTACTACCTCTGAGCGGTTAGACTATCAGCGAGGTCAGTTCCTACTACCTCTGAGCGGTTAGACTATCAGCGAGGTCAGTTCCTACTACCTCTGAGCGGTTAGATTATCAGCGAGGTCAGTTCCTACTACCTCTGAGCGGTTAGACTATCAGCGAGGTCAGTTCCTACTACCTCTGAGCGGTTAGACTATCAGCGAGGTCAGTTCCTACTACCTCTGAGCGGTTAGATTATCAGCGAGGTCAGTTCCTACTACCTCTGAGCGGTTAGACTATCAGCGAGGTCAGTTCCTACTACCTCTGAGCGGTTAGACTATCAGCGAGGTCAGTTCCTACTACCTCTGAGCGGTTAGATGTTAGACTATCAGCGAGGTCAGTTCCTACTATCTCTGAGCGGTTAGACTATCAGCGAGGTCAGTTCCTACTACCTCTGAGCGGTTAGACTATCAGCGAGGTCAGTTCCTACTACCTCTGAGCGGTTAGACTATCAGCGAGGTCAGTTCCTACTACCTCTGAGCGGTTAGACTATCAGCGAGGTCAGTTCCTACTACCTCTGAGCGGTTAGACTATCAGCGAGGTCAGTTCCTACTACCTCTGAGCGGTTAGACTATCAGCGAGGTCAGTTCCTACTACCTCTGAGCGGTTAGACTATCAGCGAGGTCAGTTCCTACTACCTCTGAACGGTTAGACTATCAGCGAGGTCAGTTCCTACTACCTCTGAACGGTTAGACTATCAGCGAGGTCAGTTCCTACTACCTCTGAGCGGTTAGACTATCAGCGAGGTCAGTTCCTACTACCTCTGAGCGGTTAGACTATCAGCGAGGTCAGTTCCTACTACCTCTGAGCGGTTAGACTATCAGCGAGGTCAGTTCCTACTACCTCTGAGCGGTTAGATTATCAGTAAGAAAAGTATCAGTAAAAGTTATATCACTGCACTAGACTTGATGATCCAGTCTTCCTGGTGGAAAATTACACATTGTCATTCTGAGGCAATCACAAAACCCTTTCAGTGTTGCCAACAAGGTGCGGCAGACTAAGCATCAATTATGGGACATCATCATTAGAATCTGCCTCTGCCACCAAGGCTTTACAAAGAGATACCGCTCTATGATCTCAATCGCCTGGCTCTCCTCAGTGGCAGAGCCAGTCAAGCGGGGAGCTCCAGTCTGTGCCATAGGGTAATTCCTTTTTAAGTGTCTGTTCCGCCTCACATTTTAGCTAGAAAGTTACCACGGGGCTTTTCAAACCCGCTGAGTCAGAGAGGGACAAATGTATATTTTTAATGCTATTATGGTGGTATGTTAATAGAACTTCCTCTGATGTGGTAAGTGGTTAAATTGTAATCTTGAATTGAAATGTATTCACTCACCTTCACCTTTAAAAGTTAAGTATCTCTATAAATGTTTAAGGATCTCATCCTCACCACATTATGTTCATAAGATACCCCTATATGGCACTCCCAGGGCTCACTGAACCCTTAAAAAGTCACTGATAATCTAACGTCATTTGGGCAAAATGGGAGAGCGCTTTAGTGTTTGGGGAGGGGTCTTTGGTTGAAATTGTACTTTTTGGAACACCATGAGAAAGTCAATCATCTTTCTGTCATAAAGCTACACCAAATGTAATTGTGATCCTGACGGTTAAGGTGGTCTCACCAGAACAATAGTTTCTCTAGAGAAGAGCCTCCCTTAGACAATATGGAATATGTGATATTCACCCAGCCCCACCGGGCCAGTGGAGGGGACTTGTAATAAAAACCTGTCTGGGAGCCAGTCAACAAAAAGTAAATGCCAAGAGCACTGGAGGGAGGTCAGGAAGGCTAAAGGCCCCCTCATCAGAAAGTTTTACTGAGGCAGAAGGTCAGGGAACAGCCAAAGTGCAGAGATAAAAACAGAACTGAGAGAAAGGGATATGCTTTGTCCTGCCAAAAGTAAATGCTCCAAGTACTTGGGAAAGTCAGCTGCACCCACATTAGTCATAAAGTTGCTTGAAATAACACCCTCAAAAAATGAGAAACCCATGAATGTAATGAATCAGCAGCAAGCTGGCTGGCTGGTCATACCAGGCTACTTCCATTAGTGATATGGGCACAGCAGCAGCATAGATGGCCAGGTCTCCATACAGGTAGACTACCATGCAGATGTAGAACATGTTGACACCAACTGAAAGACAAAACCAAAGGGTTAAGACATGAGCAGATTATACCTGGATCTATACATACAATGTCATACATTATACATCTCTAGTGTATATGACTGTGTTATCAGTTCATCATATCTCTGAGAGAATCTGCCTACACACATGCAGGGATAGCTTAGCTAACACATTCCTCATCTTTAACAGCCGTCAGATGCCTGATTATGAAATATGGTCAATGCAACTTGTGTCAAACTTCAACCGCTAAACGTGCAGTCTCCATCAGAGGCAATCTCCTCAGTCTCTACACCTCCATCATTCCCCTGCTTCTCCCTCTGGGATGGCAGCCACAACTGCAGCAGCACATTTCTCCGCTCCTCCGGAAGAATATTAATCACACTAATTAAGAAAGTAATCACTTCATGATGAAAATTCTCCTCATTACCTCCCCCACACCCACCTCACACTACTGGCCCATCCAAGCTGGCGCAACGTGCGGAGATTGAGAGCTTTCAACAACGGGAGACCGATAGCCATGTTGTGCCAGGCATCCATCATACACTGGAGTTCTCGTGTGGGAGGCTCCTGTGTCCTACTGGTCCTGGCAGCCAATTCATTACTGACAGGGAAATTAGAGTGTGGAGTCCATTAAAAATCATTAAAAAGTGAGGGGTTTATAGTTTTACAGGGCTAAATTGATTCATCTGATCTGAGAGTAAAGGGACGAATGGCAACCTTCTGCTGCCCATCACACAGCCGAGCTGAGGGAAATAAGAAAAGGGATATGGAAGAGGACTAGCTGGTCCAACAGCCAGATAAGCCCATGTAGTTGTAAAACAGTCATTACCTGTCTTATGGCAGGGATAGATGGATACTTACAGTCGACTGCATTATGATATGAAGCTATATTACAGTTGCTACAGTAAGTTGCTGCAGCCCTGTTTGAGTTAGATGGAGAGTCTAACAGCAGGTAAATTCTGTTGGAAAGGGCGATGACAGCAAACATTTACCTAGCTAGCACCACCACTCATCTTACCGCCATTGAGGACAATGTGGTGCTAAAGTACTGTGGGAGAGGGAACCAAAGGGCACTTTGGTAGCCAGGTCGTGTTTATTCTCTTCCAGGACCACCTGATCACATCATTGTGCAGTGGTGCACTGAGGTCATAAAACACAGGCTGGGGAAAATAAACACTGATAACTCAAGACTATACTGTACCTATCAGTATTGATCTGCACACTGATCAATGTATGAAAGTATCTCACAGGTTGGTGGGGGGACTCAATTCTCTCTGCATCAATTCTACACATTCCATTTTCACCTCCTCTCCGACAACCCCACTTTCAGAGGTTAGCACGGTACAGTACTCTCTACCATTCCTGCATGTCTCCATCTGGCCCTATGGAAAGGAAGCCTGTTAGAGCTTTTGCCTCAGATAGGGGGAATCAGGGCTGCCTGTGCTGCCCCTGTCAGTGAGTGATAGCTAGGTGAGGACCCAGCATGACCAAGAGGATGCTGCCCTGCCAGGCTCTGTCACTAATACCTCCCCATTACCCACGGCCAGAGGCTCACACGCTGCTGCTGCAAATGACTCTTCACCTCGGAGCTCCACTCAGTCCCCTAGTGGCACGGACACACGTCACTATCCATCACCCCACTGTTGCAGACTGACAGAGGCTCTGATAGCCTCTCTAGCTGGGTCTGGAGGAGGAGGGAGTGGTTCCTAGAAGAGGTACGTTAGGAAGTTGCTTCCTTCCAACATCCACAGCCATTTTGTTGAATGCCAACCACGCTGGAAGCCACAGCTGTACTGGGCTCCGCTCTGCTATCGTGGAGCTTCATCAGGCAGGAATGTGAATGCGAGAGCGTGACAACTAAAGGCTGTTTGTTGGATGCAACAGAAATTACTTTCCTTAGGTTTGATTTTGAAACCCCAATGGGCTTTCATTGAGTGAGATGTATTCTCTGTGCTAAAACTTGGGCTATTGATCTGGATCTCGGGGTAATCAGAGTTGAGCAGTAATAGCAGCAGGCCCTCTGAAAAGGAAAGCGCATCCTTTATGTTCATATACAATAGAGACTTGAAAACTATTTTAGTTGAGGCTTAGGTAATTGGGGTGGTGGGAGGGGGGTGGGGGGGTGGCTGACATAAACATGTCCATTTATCTTCTTAGTGGCAGCGCTGCTCCCCATTTTCCTTTTGTCAGTGTCCCTCATAGCGTACAAGTATGACATTTAAGAAAAGTCATTCAAGTATAAAAAAAAATGTATGCATCGGTGTTAGGTACTCATTAAAGCTGGGGTCTGTAATAAAAGAGACTGGATTAGTATTCCTCTCCATGGTCTCTATAAGTCAAGGGTGGTTGGTGCATGTTATAGAGCCTGTACCTTCTCCCTCTGTCTGCACACCATCCATTTCCCCATACATCACTTCTACTGCCTTTTCTACCGAGAGGGATTGTGGGCTGAGATAGGCGCAGAAGCACACAGACCAGCCTCTGCTGTTCACCCCCCTTTGTGATATTAGCCAAAGTCGTCTTCTATTCAACTTGCAAATTGTGGATGAGGAAGGTTACAGTAACACTACAGGCACTCTCCTCGCTGCTCCGCTGATAAACCAGCCCCCATCAAAATTCTGTCAGGGCCGATACCCATGGCCTTATTCCAAGCTTGCTCTGCTGCTATGACAATTTTAGCTCAGGAGGAAGTCGAATGCCCTTTCATAGTGATTATTTTTCAATTACATGAAGTGGACAGGAGAAGAAAAGAAAAAACATTGAAAAAAAGTATTCCCCCACACATCCACACTGAATCTGCATCTGCGCATTAAGTGAAAATGTGCCTTTCCTGCCAGTGGTGCCCAGTGCGGTCGAACAGTCCCATCAATAACCAGAACCGGCCCGAGGTAGTAAGGATTCAAGAGGCCAGCTGATTGGCTCTGTGAGCTGCCCTTCCGCACCGCAGGCCTCAGCCCTTCACACACACAACCAAGCCCATTAACTCCAACAACACATTCAACAACACTCCACTATCCAATCCCTCAACAAAAAAACAAGAGATTTTGTTTTAATGCCTGACAGCTTTACCACACCAGTAAAACACCCTGATCAGACATACCACTAATCTTATATTACCTCCCAGCACTAATTACACAAAGGAGAGTTCATATCAGCGGAGATCTGGGTAGAGAGACAAACGAGACTTTCACTATGCTGGAGCGCCATTGAGCTGAGTCAAAGAGCTGCATCTCACTCCTCTCTCATGCGAGCTGGGCCCAGCGCCCATCTAATTCATTTCTGATTAGAGTCACTGGGCAGCACTCCCACATCACACAGAGAGATAGAGGGGACTCTTATCTCTGCCACCGATCGATACTTCCTCAGGGCGCCTCAACCTCACCTGCAGCCGAGGACAACACCACACCAGACACACTCCACACACACAGGGAGAGGTCATCACCAAAGAGTGTTTTAACACTTTAATAGGGCTGAGAGAAAGTGGAAAGAAGAGACTGCAGCCGGAGTGTTCCACAAGGGAACAACACGCTGCTTCTCTAACAGCATGTTGCATGCCTGCCTGGCTTTGTGTGAGTCAGTGAATCATTTTTGTGTGCGAGTGTGCCAAGTGCACCACCTAGTGGCCAGAGCCGGATCACAACACAGGAAGAGATCTGCACACAGATGACATTGTCAGAGTGGAACAGAACGGTTTGACCTTTTTATCATCAGAGATGCCAAAAGCGATGCTGTTGAAGTATTGGCGCTGCAGGTGCGTATGCTGCAGACTGTTGAGTCACCTACCTGGTTAATACTACTTGAGAAACAGGCTGAACTGCCAGCAGAGGAGGAGAGGGTGGGGAGGGGGTAGTGAGCGGGCCCAGCACACCGAGGAGTGTCTACTCTGACGTAGGTGAGTAATGTAAATCAGCAAGGGTGTTCTGTTTCTGGTTCAAGGTGAACATGATTCTGCTTTCAATTAGCTCATCACTCAGGCTGCCGAGGCTTTAACATGTTCATCGCCGCTGGTGCAGCCCGCAGGAGGCCCCCACACACAGCTGGGGAGACTAAAACAGCAGCAGTATGATGGCCTGGGAAATACAACCATTTAGCCATAAACACAGAGAGTACCAAACATTAGGAACACCTGCTGTTTCCATGACATAGACTGACCAGGTGAAAGCTGATCCCTTATTGGTGTCACCTGTAAATCCACTTCAACCATTGTAGATGAAGGGGAGGAGACAGGTTAAAGAAGGATTTTTAAGCCTTGAGACAATTGAGACATGGATTGTGTATGTGTGCCATTCAGAGGGTGAATGGGCAAGACAAAATATTTAAGTGCCTTTGAATGGGGTATGGTAGTAGGTGCCAGGCGCAGCAGGTGTGCATCAAGAACTGCAATGCTGCTGGGTTTTTCACACTCAACTGTTTCCCGTGTGTATCAAGAATGATCCACCACCCAAACGACATCCAGCCAATGGCAGGCCAGTGGTCGGTAACGGGTCATTGATGAAAGAGGACAAAGGAGACTGACAAATTGTGCAGCTCAAAAGACGGGCTACAGTTAAGTCCACTGATAGTCCAGTACAACATTGGTGCCCAAAGACTCATAAAAGAATGCACAACTAGTCGTACATTGACACAAATGGGGTATGGCAGCCAACCACCTTACAGAGTTACACTTCTTTCAGCAAAAAACAAAAAACTGTGGTTGCAGTGGGCTAAGGAATAAAAACAATGGACACCGGAAAATTGGAAAAACATTGCCTGATCTGAACGAACCCTGGTTCTTGCTGATGGGAAGACAAGGGAATGGAGAAAACCATGAGTACATGCATCCATCATGCTGTGTGCGGGCTGGTGGTGGTTGTGGTAGTATAATGGTGTGGGGTGTGTTTTCATGGCATACATTGGGGCCCCTTGATAAAAATGGAGGAACATTTGAATGCCACAGGATATCTGAACATTATTGCCAGTCAGGTGCATCCCTTCATGGCAGCAGTGTATCCATCTGCAAATGTATTTTTTATTATCAGGATAATACCCAATGGCACAAGGTAAGGATTGTCCAGGAATGGTTCCACGAACATGACAGTGAATTCAGCTTACTGCAGTGGCCTACCCAGTCACCAGATCTCAATCCAATTCAGCATCTGTGGGATGAGATGGAACGATGCTA
This sequence comes from Oncorhynchus masou masou, assembly GCF_036934945.1. Taxonomy (NCBI): domain Eukaryota; kingdom Metazoa; phylum Chordata; class Actinopteri; order Salmoniformes; family Salmonidae; genus Oncorhynchus; species Oncorhynchus masou. The sequence continues at coordinate 15,565,034 of NC_088225.1, read as the reverse complement.
CGAGTAGAGATCTACTACCAGCCAACTAGACACAACTGTGGGAAGCATTGGAGTCAACCTGGAACAGCATCCCTGTGGAATGCTTTCCACACCTTGTCGGGCAAAAGGGGGTGCAACTCACTATTAGGAAGGTATTCCTAATGTTTTGTACACTCAGTATAAAATTACACCCCATTAGAGAGCTCACAGCCTCACTTTTGGAATCTAACAATGATTCCCATTTAAAGGTTAAGAAACTGTCCCCAAATTATCCCACGCAACTGTCAAGACTCCTCCATAGCTGTTAGACAAGGAGGACAGGTTTGACCATGCCCTGCACATAGCGGCATCAGCAGCACTTCATTCAATAACAGAGTGTGGATTCATCATATCCCCTCAAAGTACTGAATGAGGATAGACTCTTACCTTTGTTGAAGAACATGGAGGCCATTTGACCCATCTCTACCCTCTCCACAATGTCAAAGTGATCAACGTGTCCTCCTCCTGTTCGCTCTGTGATAATGCATAGACATGAGAATGCAGTGGTGAGTCATTCCAATCGGAGTCGTTCTGATGTCATTCCTTCTATAAAACGTTGACATTAACCAATGACATAACGAGGATACATGTCAATCATGTATGTCAATAAACATATGCTTAAGAATTGAGACGGAGGGATGACAAAAAAGAGAATTCCGAATCCTCCACAAGACTCAATGTTTTCATATATACACTACATGGCCAGATGTATACGTCTAGGAGCAACAACGGCTCAGCCACGAAGTGGTAGGTCACACAAGATCACAGAATGGGACCGCGGAATGCTGAAGCTCATAGCGCGTAAAAATAGTCTGTCCTTGGTGGCAACATTCACTTCGGAGTTCCAAACAGCTTCTGGAAGCAATGTCAGCCCAATATCTGTTAGTTGGGAGCTTCATGAAATGGGTTTCCATGGTTGAGCAGCCGCACACAAGCATAACATCACCATGCGCAATGCCAAGCATCGGCTGGAGTGGTGTAAAGCTTGCCGACATTGGACTCTGGAGCAGTGGAAACGCGTTCTCTAGAGTGATGAATCACACTTTACCATCTGGCAGTCTGACATACGAATCTGGGTTTGGCGAATGCCAGGAGAACGCTACATGCCCGAATGCATAGTGCCAACTGTAAAGTTTGGTGGAGGAAGAATAATTGTCTGGGGCTGTTTTTCATGGTTCAGTAGTCTAGGCCCCTTAGTTCCAGTGAAGGGAAATATTGATGCTACAGCATACAATAAAATCCTAGACAATTCTGTGCTTCCAACTTTGTGGCAATAGTTTGGGGAAGGCCCAATCCTGTTTCAGCAGGACAATGCCCCCCAAATTCACAAAGTCCATACAGAAATGGTTTGTTGAGATCGGTGTGGAAGAACTTGACTCGCCTGCACAGAGCCTGACCTCAACCCCATCAAACACCTTTGAGATGAATTGGAATGACTGAGTCAGGCCTAATCTCCCAACATCCAACCTCACTAATGCTCATGGCTGAATGGAAAGCCTTCCCAAAAGAGTGGAGGTTATTATAGCAGCAAAGGGGGGACCAACTGCATATTAATGCCCATGATTTTGGAATGAGATGTTCGAGCAGATGTCCACATACTTTTGGCCATGTAGTGTACCTTATTTTCAACACATTCTTAACACGAACTTAGCAGTGTGTCTAGTCTTCAGGAGGGATGAGAGGAACACTATACTCACGGCCTGACAAAATGGGCCTCATCTCTGGCTCTGATCGTCCCCGGATATCATCATCCGAATAATCAGAAGTGGAGTCGCTGTCTTGGACCTGAAGATGAGGGTGATGGAAAGAGGATAACCAGCCTGCCTCCACCCAACACTGACTTCACTCCTAATCTACAAGTACTAATGCTCAGTGCCAACAACAGTCAGTTTACAACCTATTAACACTGTGTTTTATTTGCTGGACATGTAACGTGGAGGGGAGCAGCATCTGGAAACTGTCTGGAACAGCTGGGATATGCTTGGGAGGATGAGGGAGCTGTCCCCCTCATATACAATAGATATGAGCGCCTATCTGACGCCCTCCCATAACTCTTCATCTACCAAATTCACTACAGATTTATATTAATTAATGCTCAATTACAATCGACATTGAGGATGTCATTATCAGTTGAATTAACAAGAGCAGCTACAGCTGGTTGGGCAGGGTGTGGGAGAGACTAAGAAGTGGGTGGCTCACTGGAAGAGAATATGCCAGCAACAGAAACAAAGCATCTAACATCAAAGTGACAGATGTGGCCTTGGCTGAGTCAAAAGAGCAGATCTATCCTATTTCTCCGTCACATCCGAGAGATGCAGAGTCAGTCCCCCCCAAATTCAAACTAATACACTTTTATGGGACTTTCTCAGAAAATGTCGGCCAGTATATGACTTTAAAGGAACGGCTTAATTTTTTTTATGTGCTTCATTCGAGCGGAAAGAAATAAAAGAATGTTCAAGGGTAAACATTCCCACTCTGTGCCTCCCTTCTTCCCATTACGTGGGAGGAAATGTTGGAGGAAGACAAAGTGATCCATGAATCAAGGCCATGGGGTTTGGGGCTCTGTCAAAGCCAGACCCATTGTCCTTACGCTCATAACTCCTCCAGCGGAAACCTTGGACATTAGGCAAAATGACTTGCTGCTTTTCTGTAAAAAAGAAAATGAACTCTACCAGCTCCATCAATCTCTGCACGAGAAGACTTTCCCGTACTATTTAAATCTGGGCCTTTCTCTTGATGAGTAGGGATCACTGGAAAAGACAGTATGTATGAGTGTCAACTATCACTCCTCCTCCATTGCTTCCACCTGTTGGTTATTTATATGTGCTAACTCACCTCTTCCTGCTCCCTCCTCTTCCAGCACAGCTGAGCGTTGGCCGCTGCCATGGCCTCAATCACAAACGTAGTGGTCATGTAACTGATCAAAATTAAACAAAGCGGGTTCAGAAAAATATATTCAGATGACAAAAACTAGCCCTGAAAAGTCTACACATTATATACAGAGCATAACAATTTTAGACAAATGTAGAATTGTATGACCCATTGTCAACAACTGTCAAAGAATATCATTGTGTTGTATTTGTTGTGGTCTGTGACCTTGCCTAACTGCACACTATCCTTGGTGATAAAATAGGATCTCTAGATCTCAACCATCTAAAAACAAAGCAATATAAAAAGATTAAACTGTTAAAAGGCACAGTGTATGTTTAAATCCACATCACAAAGCTAAAGTACTGGCCTCTGATCTGCATCTCTGTGTGTCCACTGTCTCCACTTTTTCCTCACATACTACCCTAATGAAACACATCCTGCATCATCAACTTCCTCCTGCTGACTGACACGCTGCATCAACTCATCTGCAACTCCTCCTGCTCTGGTTGTTCCCTGCTAGATTACTGACACGCCTCATCAGTGGCATCCCATTTGATAGGGAGGGCAATAACTCGCCACTTAGGTGTCTGGGAGGACCTTAGGTGTGGACGATAAGGATTAAATATAGTAAATTACTCTTGTGCTATGGTGTGCTTAAACTAAAGTGAGAGCTGGGGAAGTGGATGTAAGGCAACAGTTGTGGAAATGAATGGAAAGGCAGTGAGCCTACGAGGAACTCGCCTCATAAACGCCAGGAAGGAGATGAGCGCCAGGCTGACCGCCCAACCTGCTTGGGCAAAGGCCTTGGGCATCGTCAGTGCCCCCGTGCCCACGATCAGATTAAACATGTATACCAAGCCCACCTGCAAAGACACAGAACAAGAAGTAAGACGAAGGGAGTGCTCTATTAGAGTGTGTCGTTGTCTTGGGGTCCACAAAAGGCCAGTAGGTCTGGACGCTCCTGTTTACTGGACATTATCCTCCCTTCACTTAACGTAACACCCCACTCTGGTCAAGGGAGTGAAGTTTGAACCCTGGAAATCATGCGACAGTTTAGCACCGGTGTAAAGAAAAACATCATGACCTCACATTGCCAAGTTGCAACGCACTGGTCAACTGAAGACATTATCTTGATCTTATTCAAACACTGTCCTCAGCTGTGGACTATTACAGTCCCATCTAGCAGTAGACGTAGGGCTGACACCATGACATATAGGTAGACCAGTGAACAAAAGGTCAGATCACTAAAAAGCCCTTATCCCTATCCATTCCTTCAGTCAGTTAATATTTCATCTAGAAAGGGCACTTTAACCACAAGACAACTAGCCTTAAAACAGCTGAAGCAGACAACCATGCTGATATCAGTCCCTGCAGAAACTTGTGACATACCTAGACAGGCCTCACAATAACGCATTGCTAAACAGAATTTATGGTTTGGGTCATCAAAGTCCATCAGTGGTAGCCTTTTTTAGTGCCTAAGCATTCCTTCTTCCTCTTTTCAGTGTCCTGACTAGATGAGTAACCAACGCACGTGCTCCCCACAACATTTCTGCTCTACATCACTATTGTATAACTTCATGATATTAAGTTATTGTTTTTCAAATCAACAAACAAAGCACATTCCATATTCACAGATGTGGCAGACAAATTATAGAATAAAATATCAAACAAACGAATTGCAGCAGCACTATCAGTAATCGTGTAGACATTTCCAGCTTTAGCAGAGACAACAATTAAAGAATTAGCTTTAGAGCAACTTACACTTCCTGTATATACACACACACACACATTTCCTTAAATCACCCCATTCACTCTGTCCAGTTTGAGTAGTGGAGACCAGAGTCTATCAAACCTGGGACGTCTCTTGCGGAGTTCTTAAGTGAGCTTTTCAAGAGGAAGAAAGTCAACAATCTGGTCAATCCACGTTTTAAAATGCAGGGGAAGAATTAGAAGCCCCCAGCAGGAGAATATATTTTATAGCAAAGTATGTGATAATTTGTTTAAGACTATCTCGGTCTGGATGAAGAACAAAGTCCTGCTGAACATTAAGAAGAGAGACACAGGGTCATATGTCTGGCTCTCGCAGACCTTCTTTAAGGGGCTCCTCTGTCCTCCACTCGTTACCTGTATTAATGGCAGCTGTTTGAACTTGTTATCAGTATAAAAGACACCTGTCCACAACCTCAAACAATCACACTCCAAACTCCACTATGGCCAAGACCAAAGAGCTGTCAAAGGACACCAGAAACAAAATTGTAGACCTGCACCAGGCTGGGAAGACTGAATCTGCAATAGGTAAGCAGCTTGGTTTGAAGAAATCAACTGTGGGAGCAATTATTAGGAGATGGAAGACATACAAGACCACTGATAATCTCCCTCGATCTGGGGCTCCACGGAAGATCTCACCCCGTGGAGTCAAAATTATCACAAGAACGGTGAGCAAAAATCCCAGAACCACACGGGGGGACCTAGTGAATGACCTGCAGAGATGGCACCAAAGTAACAAAGCCTACCATCAGCAAGGGCATTGAAGATGAAACGTGGCTGGGTCTTTCAGCATGACAATGATCCCAAACACATCGCCCGGGCAACGCTCCAGATCTCAACCCCGTACAAAATCTTTGGAGGGAGTTGAAAGTCTGTGTTGCCCAGCAACAGCCCCAAAACATTACTGCTCTAGAGGAGATCTGCATGGAGGAATGGGCCAAAATATCAGCAACAGTGTGTGAAAACCTTGTGAAGACTTACAGAAAACATTTTACCTCTGTCATTGCCAACAAAGGGTATATAAAGTATTGAGACAAACTTTTGTTATTGACCAAATACTTATTTTCCACCATAATTTGCAAATACATTCATTAAAAATCCTACAATGTGATTTTCTTAATTTTCTTCTCATTTTGTCTGTCATAGTTGAAGTGTACCTATGATAAAAATTACAGGCCTCTCTCATCTTTTTAAGTGGGAGAACTTGCACAATTGGTGGCTGACTAAATACTTTTTTGCCCCACTGTAAGTTCTACTTTCAGATGTACATATTTTACAATAAGGAGACATGTCTGTATTCATTCTATGGAGTCTCACTGGGGTGTAATACAATTTGAACAAAAATGAGTAATTATATACTTTCATTTTTATATTAGTAGAGGAGCAGCATATCCTGTCGCAAACCTCCGCTCATAACTCATCACTGATAATCAGACAAAGGTCCTTTTCCCAGATTATTTTAAGAGTAAGGAGGAACCCACACTCTCGTATAGGAATATATAGATATTGGAGTTTTTGCCTTTTATGGATTGTGCTGTAGCAAGAAGGGTCTCAAATTAATTGAGATCAACTCTAAACCTCCCCTTGGAAGTGAATGAGGAAATTACGTGTCTAATTTGAAGATATCAAGAATAAAAAATGTGCACATCGAATTCCCTTCAGATCTCTTCAAAGGATTTCAGTGTAGTTGCGTTCTGATGAAACAGGTCTGAATAGGTCCTGATCCTGAGAGTATGCCAAAGATGAAGGTTGGCATCACTCTGGGCTTTGGCGAGTCTGGGTTGTTTCCTATAGGCAAGTGAGAGCATATCTGGGAGGAAATGCCAAGGTATTTCTTGCAGTCCTTCCATGCTAGCAGGGAGTTGTAAATCAAAGGTTTTGGGTATGTTCCCCACTTCACTAAAGTCATTAATGAATATAATTGAGCTTAGAGGAAATTGACCACAGGATTGGGCCTCTATCTGAATCCACATTGAGTCTTGTCTGTTTGTGATCCATGTTAACATGTTGCTGATTTGGGCAGATCAGTAGTACAATTGTACATAATGTTGCTGCTACCGTCTCATATGACCAAAAAGAGCTTCTGGACATCAGAACAGTGATTACTCACCATGAATTGGATGAATAATTTTTCTTCTTTAATGAGTCGACGAGAAGGATTTACTCCAGATACCCGAACAGGCCCTCATCCCCGTCATTTGAAGGAGTAAGAGACGGAAGAGGTATCGCGGAAGGAGATCGGGGTGCCTTTTGAGGATCTTTTTGTAGCTGTCTACATACCACCACAGACCGATGCTGGCACGAAGACAGCACTCAATGAGCTGTGTACCCCCATAAGCAAACAGGAAAACGCTGATCCAGAGGTGGCTCTCCTAGTGGCCGGGGACTTTAATGCAGGTAAACTTAAATCCATTTTACCTCATTTCTACCAGCATGTTGAATGTGCAACCAGAGAGGAAAAAAAATAAACTCCATACAACCTTTAATCCACACACAGATACGCAAACAAAGCTCTCCCTTGCCCTTCATTTGGCAAATCTGACCATAATTCTATCCTCCTGATTCCTGCTTACAAGCAGGAAGCACCAGTGACTCAGTCTATAAAAAAGTGATCAGGTTGAAGTAGATGCTAAACTACAGGACTGTTTAACTAGCACAGACTGGAGTATGTTCCAGGATTCTTCCGATGACGTTGAGGAGTACACCACATCAGTCACTGACTATATCAATAAATGCATCGATACCATCGTCCCCACAGTGACTGTACGTACATACCCCAATCAGAAGCCAGTCAACATCCGCACTGAGCTAAGGGTAGAGCTTCTGCTTTCAAGGAGTGGGACTCTAACCTGGAAGCTTATAAGAAATCTCACAATGTCCTCTGACGAACCATCAAACAGGCAAAGCGTCAATACAGGACTAAGATCAAATCGGACTACACCGGCTCCAAAGCTCATCAGATGTGGCAGGGCGTGCAAACTATTAGACTAAAAAGGGAAGCACAGCCGAGCTGCCCAGTGACACGAACCTACCAGATGAGCTAAATTACTTCTATGCTCGCTTCGAGGCGAGGAACACTGAAACATGCATGAGAGCATCAGCTGTTCCAGACGACTGTGTGATCACTCTTCACAGCCGTTGTAAGTAAGACCTTTAAACAGGTCAACATTCACAAGGCCGCAGGGCCATACGGATTACCAGGACGTGTACTCTGAGCATGCGCTGACCAACTAGCAAGTGTCTTCACTGACATTTTCAAACTCTCCCTGTCTGAGACCGTAATACCAACATGTTTCAAGCAGACCACCATAGTCCCTGTGCCCAAGAACACCAAGGTAACCTGCCTAAATGACTACCAACCCGTAGCACCTCAGGTCTGTAGCCATGAAGTGCTTTGAAAGGCTGGTCATGGCTCACATCATCACCATTATCCCAGAAACCCTAGACCCACTCCAATTTGTATACCTCCCCAACAGATGATGCAATCTCTATTGCACTCCACACTGCCCTTTCACACCTGGACAAAAGGAACACTTATGTGAAAATGCTATTCATTGACTTCAGCTCAGCATTCAACACCATAGTGCCCTCAAAGCTCATCTCTAAGCTAAGGACCCTGGGACTAAATACCACCCTCTGCAACTGGATCCTGGACTTCCTGACGGGCCGCCCCCAGGTGGTAATATTAGGTAACAACCATTGAGAGCATCCTGACAAGTTGCATCACTGCCTGGTATAGCAACTGCTCGGCCTTCAAATGCAAGGCACTACAGAGGGTAGTGCTTACGGCCCAGTACATAAATGGGGCAAGGTTCCTGCCATCCAGGACCTCGATACCAGGTGGTGTCAGAGGAAGGAAATTGTCAAAGACTCCAGCCACCCTAGTCGTAGTCTGTTTTCTCTGCTACCGCACGGCAATTTATTATGTTTTGGGGGGAAGGTATTTTTCTTAAAAGTGCATTGTTGGTTAAGGGCTTGTAAGTAAGCATTTCACTCTAAGGTCTACTACACCTGCTGTATTCGGCACATTTGACAAATCCAATTTGATTTAAAGGCAGGGAAGGGCATGACCACCCTAAGATTCAGGTTTTGATAGAATGAAGTTCTCCACTCTAAGTTTTTTTTATTGCCCTATATACACTACCGTTCAAATGTTTTGGGTCACTTAGAAATGTCCTTGTTTTTTTCTGCATAGAAGGCCAGCATCCTGGAGACGCCTCTTCACTGTTGACGTTGAGACTGGGGTTTTGTTGCTACCATTTAATGAAGCTGCCAGTTGAGGATTTGTGAATGCTGAATGCTGCCATCAATCCGCGGTTTCTGGTTTGGGAAAGTTTTAATAGTTGCGGTGGGTACGACATCGCCTATGCACTTGCTAATAAACTCGCTCACCGAATCAGCGTATTCGTCAATGTTGTTGTTTGACGCAATGCGGAACATATCCCAATCAACGTGATAGAAGCAATCTTGAAGCGTGGAATCAGATTGGTTGAACCAGTGTTGAACAGACCTGAGCGCGGGAGCTTCCTGTTTTAGTCGCTGTCTATAGGCTGGGAGCAACAAAATAGAGTCGTGGTAAGCTTTTCCAAAAGGGGGGTGGGAGACGGCCTTATATGCGTTGTGGAAGTTAGAATAACAATGATTCAGGGTTTTACAAGCCCTGGTAGCACAATTAATATGCTGATAGAATTTAGGGAGTCTTGTTTTCAGATTAGCCTTGTTAAAATCCCCAGCTACAATGAATGCAGCCTCAGGATATGTGGCTTCCAGTTTACATAGAGTCAAATAAAGTCTGTTCAGGGCCGTCGATGTGTCTGCTTGAGGGAGAATATATGCGGCTGTGATTATAATTGTGTGTAGTTGTCTATCAATGTAGTGACCAATGTATGGAATGCTTCATTTGATAGCACGGAGGTGTTGAATTTCCAGCTCTTTGATCAAGGGATGTTTTTAAAGAGGTCAAAGCAGAGGCGGACAAAGGCATGATCTGAAAGTCTGATTGTTCAAGCTGCAGAATTCATGAACATTTTTAGAGATAAAAATGTAATCTATACGAGAGTAGGTGCACATCACTATTTTAAATGATTTTGTCACATATTGTATAGACTTTGGACTCATGCAGGTAACTTGAACTAAATTAGCCTATATATTTTTCAGCATTTGCTATCCTTTATTCATTTGTCAACCTCTATAAAAAGATATAAAAACCTGGCAGAGACTCCAGATATCCAAATGACAATCTCTTCGGAAAAAAACGATTGGAACAAAGACCTAAAAAAATAACTTATGTTGGAACAAGATGGAGGGAAAGTTGGAGCATATCTAACGACATTACAGTTAACTAACATTTACACTTAATCCAGTAGAAACTAATATATAGAATATATTATATACACGAGAGACTAAATTCACAAATCCTACAGCACAATGGCAGAGTCATGTCTTGAGTGATGAGAAGAGAATTGTCCAGCCCATTGGGTCTCTCACTACACCCCCCTGGATGTCATGTCTTGAAATATTTACATTACATTTAAGTCATTTAGCAGACGCTCTTATCCAGAGCGACTTACATGCATGGGCGACAGAAAAAGCAAACAAATTGATACAATTTCAGGCCAAGTGGCAAACAATAATACAAGCACAATGGCAAACAATAATACGGGCACTAGGGATGGGGGTGTGAGCATGCGGGTCTGGGCAGATGAGATGTAGTCATTTTAGTGTGTGTCTGGAAGTTGTTGTTCTTATGTATAAATTCGTATATGGAATGACATTTTACAAAAATACTGTAAAATAAAAAATAATGCACACCAATACCTGACATGAAACAGGAGAATGAGCATAACACTGCAGGGTCTAATAGTGATACTCACATATGGGGAGTAGAGCTCCCCGGTCTCTGTGATGCCTCCTGCCATGATGGGCAACAATACTGGAGATCACAACCTGGGAGATACAGTAATGGCAAATCCTAAATCAAATTATTCACAAAACTGTGTCCTACCAATCATATAATATTTAACTTTCATAGATACCGCTTTTATACAAATCTAGTTGAATTTAGCTTCCTGACAGCCGTCAGGAAAAATGCAGAACACCTTGTGAGAGAGCAGATATCAGTGCTAGCTAGCTAACTATTCCATGCCATCACACTGGTGATGCATTGAGTAGTTGGCGAAGGCCATTATATCTGCTGCTATGTGGCATAAATGTATTGCACTCACTAGGTAACGTTAACTACGTCAGCTAACGTTAGTTGGCTAACGATAGCTAGCTAAACAACCTGCCCTAACTGAGCTACAGCAGTAAGTAGCTAGCACTGTCTAGACACATTCTCCAGTCTAACGTTACGTTACTGTAGCTAGTACCATAATGTGTGCTGTAGCTAAATGTAGTATGAGCGTTGAACTGGTTATCTAGCAACGTTTATCACCTCTAGACATTGTTTTCAAGCACTTGCAACAGTATTTATTTAAGTAGGATGTAAACAACACGCACCTGCGTTCAGTGAATCTTTTTCAGGGTAACTAAACCAGAAAGCTAAATTTCAAGCCAACAAGACAGCGAATGGCAATTATAAATAACTCATGCAGAAAAGAAACATCCTCCGCCAATAAACTTGTTTTGTCCATTCTTCTGTCTCATGCACATTCAATGGCTGTGTGCACAACAGGGGTGTAATCATTAGCCAAACAGTTGCAAAACGAGAGTTTCTATTGGACAAATCAAAGTAGGTCCCTCCCCCGTTTCGTTCCGTTTGCTTCGGTTAAATGAATGTTTTGCGACAGAGTTGGCGTAATTAATTTTTCGTTAAAATATATGACAACAAACATGTGCTTTTGGTCTTAATTTAAGGTTATGGTTATCATTGTGGTTAAGGCTAAAATTATATTTTTAAAATAACAATTTTAGGGGTTTATGACTTTATCTTGTATTTAGTAGGTCACGAGACAACAAAATTCGGAACGTCACCGTGAGTCAAAATCAAAGATTCTGGATATACTGACAAGATACAGGTCTCTCAGCCCTAACGATTGAGTCGGTGTCCATAAAGCTGCACGGTGGGCTGTCTAGCGGCCTATTTTCTTTGCATTGGTGGATACATCTGATTATTGTAATCATATTTTTAATATTCGATGACTGTATTTAACTTCAAATGTCTGTATTAAATGGAGAGATATGCTACTGCCGCGTTCAAAACAACTGGGAACTCGTAAATCTCTGACTTCCGTGCGTTCAAAGAACTGGCAACCTGGAGAAAAAAATAGCTCCGACTGGGAAACGGTCTGAACTCTGAATTCGAACTCGGGCCGCTTTCTTTTATTTTATTATCATTTAACAACAAATCAATACATAAAGCACGAGGGAACACAAACATACATAGATTACAAACAATGGACAATCGAGCTAGGGGGTACAATATCACATTACAATTACACAAGGACCTTAAGGGACACACATATACTTACAATTCTAACAGCTTTTTTGTTAGTAGAGCATTTAACCATCTTAAAATACAGTTCAATTTATTTTTGTAGGGTACGAAAATGTGGTTTTCTGTTTGTAAATTTACATTTGTGTATATGAAATTTGGCCAAAAGAATAATGAAATGAATTACATAAAAATGTTTCCGCTTATTTCTATCGTATGTAAAGAATCCAAACAGTACATCTCTCCACAATAGTATAACATCTTCATAAATGTGTTCAATTATAAACCTACTGATGTCTTGCCACAGTTTTCTTACATGCATATAATGCCAAAAAAAGATGCAACACTGTTTCTGGGTGGTCATTACAAAAGAAGCCATTTGAGTTTGTTTTCCTTAACCTTCTTCATATAGTGGTTGGCAGGATAATATTTATTAATAATTTTAAAGGAAACTTCCTTAATTTTGTTAACAAGTAGGTATGTGTGTGGCAACATCCAAACTTTTTTCCAACAGATATTATCAATTAATCCATTCCAATAAGGCATGACATAAGGTATAGATACAACATCCTGCTGAAACAAGGATCGTATCGCTCTGTTGTTGAATGGACCAAAAGAGAAACGACTCATCAGTAGGAAAGATTTAACAGGGTCAACAGAAGGTAGGCTCTGAGGGTCAGGTCTTGACATGTTCCTTAATAATAAAGCAATACCTGAGGGAATGGCATCTAAAACAATTGCAAAATCTTTAGGTGTTACAGGGACCTTGTAAAGTGATAAGAATTCTTTATAACTGAGTAAAAGACCCTCTGCATTTACCCATTGGCTCACCAATAGGATATTATTTCAGAACCAATATTCTAAACTGAAGAAGTATTTTTATACAATATATCCCGATTATTCCATATATAATATCTGCGTGGAGAAAAATTGTGTTTGTAAATTAAGGACCATGACAAGAAAATCTGCCGATGAAAAGCAGAAAGTTTCACTGGAACTTTGTCAATATTATAATTGCAAAACAACATGAAGTTAAGGCCACCAAAAGTAGTGAAGACATGATGAGGAATAAAATTCCAGATAAAAGTAAGTCTTCTTAGGAATTGTTTTATCCAATTGATCTTAAAAGTATTATTTAAAGTAGTAAAGTCCAGAAAATTCAGTCCACCATTCTCATAAGTGTTCATTACAACAGTTTTCCTAATGTAATGGGTACGGTTTCTCCAAAAAAAGTTGAAAAGCATCTGGTCTATCTCCTTGCTTATTTTACGGTCAAGATATAAAGACAGAGCACCATATGTTAGTCGAGAGATACCTTCAGCCTTGGTTATTAGGACTCTACCTTTTAAAGATAAGTCCCTCTGTAGCCATTGATTTAGCTTCTTCTGGGGTTTTTTAATAAGAGGGTTAAAATTTAGTAAGCCTCTAGACTTCTGATCCTTTGTAATGGTTATGTCTGAATATGTAAGTTCTTCTTTTACTGGAATACCATAATATGAAGGTGTCACACAATCTTTGACAGCTATGAGTTCACATTTATTAATGTTAAGATAGACCAGATGCTTTGGAAAAGGATTGTAATCACATTGATCGATATGGGAATTTGGTTAGCGTCTTTCAGAAAAAGTGTAGTATCATCAGGCAGCTGGCTTATAATAATTTCTTTACCAGCTATGGAAATACCTTGTACAGGCCTATTATTTAAAGAATTTGCAAGAAGTTGGGTGATTAATAAAAACAGGTATGGAGAGATAGGACAACCTTGCCTAATTCCTCTCTATAACTCAAATCTAGGTGAGGTGCCATATTTCAATTTGATAGAGCTGTTACCATTTGCATAGAGAGTCTTAATCTCCAAATCCCCAAAGCCAAATCTCTCAAGGGAGTGGAAGATAAACTGATGCTCTACTGTGTCAAATGATTTATAAAAATCTAAAAATAATATGAAGTTATTTGGTTGAGTAGTCAAGTATGTCTAATACTAGTCTGACATTGTTAGGAATATGTCTGTTCCTCATGAAGCCAGACGGTGTCTCATCAATGATTGCATCCCAGACTTTTTACATTATTTTTGCAAGTAGTAAGGATAATATCTTATAGTCATTATTAAGAAGACAAATTGGACGCCAGTTATCGATGAGCAGCACTTCTTTTTTAGGCTTAGGTATCAGTGTTATTGTAGGAGGGAGAACATTGTTTTTAATACTCTCTAAAAAAAGACTTCAAATAGGAAGGGAGCTACTTGTTCAGAAAATAATTTGTAAAATTCTGATGTAATTCCATCAACACCTGGTGATTTATTGTCCTTTAGATGTTTGATAGACTCTCATCTCTTCAACTTTGATGGGTTCATCACACTGTTTAGATTCTATCACTGATATATCACTCGGGCCGCTTTCTAGAACTCCGACCTGAAGATCACTGACATCATGATTTGACCTCGTATTTTCCAGTTCCCAGTTGTGTTTGAATGCGGCATAAACTAGACTCGTCATGCTATGAATATGCATAGCTATTTCGAGACGCGTGTTTCAGCTAAAACTGAAATTCCTGATCACACATATAGGCGTGGTCATGGCGAAGTTGGTTAGCTAAGATCATGCATAGAAAACATCCTCGGGTCTAACGGTCTTCCGCGCAGTACTGCGCATGTACAAGCCGTCAAATCAAAGGCATGTAATCATTTTTTTTTACCTTTAACGAGGCAAGTCAGTTAAAAACAAATTCGTATTTACAATGACGGCCTAGGAACAGTGGGTCAACTAGCTTTTTCAGGGGCAGAACAACCGATTTTTACCTTGTCAGCTCAGGGATTCAATCTACCAACCTTTTTTGATATAACCTTGTATATAAAGTTCTTTATTGACGAAAATGAAAATGTATCAGTTTGTCACTCTCATGAGGTTGGAGTAATAAGTTCAGCTACTTAAGACGTTGGCTCGAAGTTAGGTAGTTCCTTTAGATTTCGAGAAAATAAAAAATGTTCACTTCTCTCATTGACTTCTCAAACCCCAAACCTTGGGCTCGTCTGTTTCTCAAGCGTTCCCGGAAGTCTCGCGATGTTGCGCTTCTGGGTTTAGAAACTCTGTGGAAAGACTTTTTTCATGGCACTTCCATAC